>NW_011340072.1:361871-430096 GCF_000735185.1 Notothenia coriiceps | reverse complement strand
AACTGCTAGAATCCACTTCAAGACACTGGACTTGCGTACCATGCTGCGAATGGATCTGGCCCTTCCTACATCCAGGACATGGTTAAACCGTACACCCCAGCACGTGCACTCCGCTCTGCATCAGCCAAACAGCTCGCTGCACCCGCACTGCGAGGGGGACCCAAGTTCCCATCAGCAAAAACACGTGGGTTTGCTATCCTGGCTCCAAAATGGTGGAATGAGCTCCCCATTGAAATCAGGACAGCAGAAAGTTTACACATCTTCCGGCGCAGACTGAAAACTCATCTCTTTCGACTCCACTTCGAGCGATAGAATTACTAACAAAGCACTTATATACTAACAAAGGACTGGCTTATCTAAAGCCAGTTGAGTAGCACTTGAAATGTTTTAGCTCTATGAAACCTGATGTACTTATATGATTCTGTTTTCTTCAAGTTTGTATCTTCTTGGTCGAATGCACTTATTGTAAGTCGCTTTGGATAAAAGCGACAGCTAAATGAAATGTAATGTCCAATGGAGGCGTTTCTGGGATTTTTGCCTTTACCGACCATTTACATGCACAGAAACCTACAGAACACACTACATGAAAGGGAAAACCAAAAAGAAAGTGCCTCTTTAAAACCAACGAAAGTCTCTAAACAGAGGACGGAATAAAAGAAGAAATTAAAATCCTAGCCTTTCTCTGAGTGTCCTAACCAGAGGCGCGGGAAGGTATTTTGAGTGGGGGTGCTGAGGTGCTGGACTCCAGTGAACACTATTACGGGCACTATAGAGCACGCACAAAAACACTCCCCACACGCAAACACACAGTACACCCGCGACTGTTACACTAAAGGCTCGATAATCAGCTCAAGGCATATAGGCAGGGGTAAAGTGCTATTTTTTACGAGTGGGGAGCGGACCTCACCTCCTCTAGGGGGGTCCGGGGGGATGCTCCCCCGGGAAGATTTGTTTTAAATATTGAAGTTAAAAGCATCAATCTGGTGCACTTTGAGAGCAACATTAAGAGATCTATGGATACAACTCTCAACACCCAGATGAAACACAACTGTAAGCAGATGTTCTTTTTCTTTATGGATATTTTACAAATCACTCCCCTTTCAAACTGTATTCTTGTTTTACTGCCATATAGTATTTCATAACTGTTTTTCATTTATTCCCTTATTTTTTAACTATAATGATCATATGAAGGTGTGCCACGGAAATAATCTTTTGAATAATTTGTGACCAAACCGTTTGAGACCCACTGAGATAACTTAGACTAAAGTTAACTATCTAAACCCTCAGATTGTTGTGGAACAAACAGCTCCTTATGTCCGTTAGTGCAGCTAGCTAACCAGATGCTAACCACACGGTCCCTGCTACCGGTCCCTCTCTCCCTCTCTCCCTCTCTCACACACTAAATGCGCTATTTCCGCACGCACGCACGCACGCACGCACGCACGCACGCACGCACGCACGCACGCACACACACACGCTATACCACACACACACAGAGCCGAGCTTGAATGACACAAGCATACTTTTATTTCCATGCAACTCTCTGATTGGTCTGGTGTCTTGCCTCTGTTGCATTCACTGAACACGGGAAATTACAGTCCTGCCGTCCTCTCTAGTGTCATGGTGAGGTTCACGTAAAGCACGGTTAATGTATTATATTATTAAGGTAGAATTGTCCGGGGCTACAGAAAAAACATTCGGGGCAGGCCAAAATATTATTTTACCAACAATGTGGAATTTATTGGCTACATATTACACAGATTATGCACAGCGGGAGCAGCAATAACCATCAAATAATAATTCAGGCAGGGGAGCTCCGCACCCCCTGCCTGCCGCTAGGGGGTGTTGCAGCGCCCTCAGCACCCCCCTTCCCGCGCCCATGGTCCTAACAGACATGGAATATTAGAAATAAAACATTTAAACGCTTTTGTGAGCTGGAGAGAGTCTGAAACATTACTGCTGTCTATCAATCAGCCTTTGAATGACGCATGAATGCATCTGTGTCTGTATTTAATCAAACAAGCCGTTATTTATTCTGCTCTCTTCACGTCTGCTACAAAAGCAGACAACAAAAAGGCTCAAAGGACTGTAATATTTGTTCCAGGCTAAATATTTGTAAATATTATTCTGAATCAAGGATGCTTAGAGGCTTCACATTGTATTTTACAGACTTTAGAATAACATATCTTTGTTTGGTACAGATCCTTTTTAAAAATCACACCATGATCATTTTTAATATATCTTTCAATAATAGACTTAAATAATGATGCAAAAGGATAAATCCCTCAAATCTTGAATCTTATCGCAAGTGAATGAAATGTATTAACTTAGGGTAAACCCCCTTGAGATGAACCATTGTGTTTTCAAGGGGTTGCTTACATATGGAACAAACAAAACTAAATCACGTCACAATACAACCACAGAGAAGACTAATATAATCACAACACAAGATACAAATTCGGACATAGCCACTGCATAGCAAAAAGAGATGACAAAGCATTTTTTTCTATTTCTAAAGAAGTGAAGCATCGTATATTTGGTGGCTTATTATTCCAGTCTGAAGGAGCTCTGAACTTAAAGGGGACCTATCATGCAAAATGCACTTTGTGATGTCTTTTATACATAAACATGTGTCCCCGGTGCGTCGGGGAACTCTCGCAGCGTCAGAAAATAAAACCCTCTCTCTTTTCCTCCGTACCCAAATCTTTTAAAAACGGGTGTACAACGAGCGGATACAGATTTCCTTCCGAACTGACGTGTCCATCCGCTGTGACGTCGGCGGACCCTCAGAAAGTTGCTATCAGAAACAATGCCTGACGTGTTTTGGACGTAATCTCGTCTTTCTTTACATTAGCAAGCCTTGCTAACACTCAGAGCTAACCTGTACTGTAGAGCACATGTGTTTAAAAAGCAGGAAATAAAAAAAGAACTCACCTTGTGATAAACCTGCAAGAGAAAAAGCATTTGAGCTCCATACTGTTTCAGAAATAATCCTTGACGTGGTTTAAACAGGATGGCGTTTTATCACAGCAGAATTGAACTTTATCTCCGGTAGAATTCTGATCAGGCATTAGCTCCGCCTCCTCTTCTTTCTTTTTTTTNACGTCAGTACGCAAATGCGCTTTGTGACGGTACGCATTTCAGATTGTTGCGGTCCTATAGCCAGGGGTGCACATAACTGGAACGCAGGTACGCATGCGCGGCAACAATCTGAAATGCGTACCGTCACAAAGCGCATTTGCGTACTGACGTACTTGTGAAGCTTTTCCAGAAGGGCGGTTAGATCACCGGACGACAGAGTCGGTCTCACAGACAGGGCTGCTTTTAACGTCGGTCTGTACAACGGAATTGTGCCAAAACTACGCCAACCAGCTGCGGAGGAAGACTCCCCCCCTTCACTGGAGAACTGCGCTAAAACAGCTGATCACAACGGTCACGCTCTGTGGTCACGAAGTACTCCACTAGCCCCCCCCCTGACCTAAGACTGACCTTTCAAGCAACACATCCAAAGATTATCTGTAAGAGGACCCAATGGGACCTGACATCTTCCACTCTGTCAAACAGCAGCAAAGAATCGAACTGTTCTACTTCAATCTCACATTTGACATGACAGACATCCGTCATCTTCCATCAGCATGCAGCATGCTGGAGTCTTTAACAAACCAAAAGATCCCATCAGAAACAATTACTTTTAATGCTGCCTGTACATTTGCCAGCAATAGAAAAAGAGGAAACAAAACAAACCATTCAGAGGATTCTCTGTCGATTAACATTATCTCAAACATCTGGCTAGTGATTTCTCTGACGTAATGTATTACTCATGGTAATCTCCAAAATAATGTGTAGTGTGAAAAACACCTTTAGTTGCAGTTTTGGTCATGTAATCGTTTTTTCTATCATTTCAACAAAAACATGTTTTATCGTTCCCAAACTGCTGGTCATGCTCCTTCTTTTCCTTGCATCTATTCTTCTTCATTTTTGTGGTCGGTGTTTGGACAAAAAAGAAAATCTGCCATAAATCTGACTTTGCCATTTATAAGCCAGGAGTCATCTGAAAGACTGGTGAGTAAGCTATCTGTTAATCAAATAATGTTCATTCCAATCATGCGTCAAATATCCTGATTAAGTTGTTTACATGACAGAATATTTGTATAAGCAGGTTTTAATTAACCTAGAGTCCATGTAAATGCACTGACTATTGCTGTAAGAATTGCTGTCTCGGCCTGGATCGTGTTGAATCTGAAACGGGTGGATGATGAGCTCTGTAGGCCTGGGACTGATGAGACAGGGCTGCACCAAGCCTGTGCCGATGGTGAGTCACGCTGACATGCATATGAAACATCTGGTCCCTCTTACTCTCACACCCATGCGGACCCAGGGCTCTACCCTCGAAGACAAAAGAAAACACCACTGGGGGTACCCTCCTCTGCACTGCTCAGAAATGCTGAGTTACTAACACACACACACACACACCTACGCAGGAAACTCAGAACTAAGGATTTCCCGATCTGTGGCTTTATCTCCAGGCCATGATGTCACAAGGACGCAAAGCAGACCAATACTCCTTTGAAACATGATCCACCACTAGATCTTTAAATCATTGACTGCTTACGTAAAACCCACTTACACTAAACATTGGTCATAAAACATCTTGTTTCTATCTTTTCATCTCATTTTTACCCTCCCCCCGGACTGTGAATCACAGTAATTTCTGGAACCCTTTACACATGAGAAACAACATTCTTGAGGGGGGAGAGAGAAAGAGGACAGAAGAGTAACTTGGGCCACGGGCCAGCAGCTTGATTCCAGCACAAATCACACCCTGATTCTCTGAGGTTAACCTTGCAGATTGTGCAACCATCTGCTTTGTGTGTAGAATTGACAAATGAAGAGATACTGTCCTAGGACACCAGACTTTTACCGAAGCTAACTGACAACAGGCTTTGAGGAGCTGATGACTCAAACAACTGTAGCATCAATACTTGCAGTACAACATGAGATCAGGGGGTTCAACACCCACTCATTTGTTTGGTCCCTCTTTATCCATTTATTTTGTTATTACCTCAGCTTTCAATTTTTGGCCATCATCCTCCATCAACTTTTTTGACACATCTTTCTCCCTCTGTGCACCATCATTAGCATCAAAGAGCTAGTTCTTCTCCTGGTTCTGTGTTTACAGGTCCTGGCAGCATGGATGTAGGGGCCAGTGCCGAATTGGACAATCTGTCTTGTGACCCAGTTCCCACACGGACCATCAACAAGGCCGTTGGGATGGTCCAACAGATGCACCGCAACATGTGCAAAAAGGAAGGGGTGGCAGAGGTTCAACTAGGGGAAGGAAGAAGGGTGGGGGGCCTGTCATTACACTCTTGATGATCATGTTTTGAGCCCCAGATGGGCGGCCTTCAGGTCCATCACCGGTATATGACTCATGATGGATCAGTAAAAGTGATTCCATTCTTCTTCTTTTTCTGTTTTCAAGTAATTTCAAAGATGATTGACAGCATGAATGTAGAAGAGAGAAAATAGGGCAATCCCGAGGTTATTGCAGGCACGTTGTGTTTGCCTAAAGCATTCAAACTAGCAGAGGGAATGTTTTTTTATGTGGCATCTGGTGCCATGCATGTGTTTTCACAGCTTAACTGGTCTCACTTTTCAAACACGAACGGGACAAAACATCTCTTCCAGACGGTGTCCCTTTTTGACTTTCCTCTCCCCATCATTTTTTTTTTAACTCCCCTCCTTCTGATCAGCCGCTCCTTTCATCTTGCGATCCTCCATTTGGTCTGCATCAGTGCAGGGTAAGTTCACAGAACGGAGAGGGAAGGGCACGAGATAAGAGGCTATGACAGACACTCACACAGGGAATGCAGTAAAAGGCTAGTTATTTTATAGTTTCATGGGTCTGCCTTCTCTTCCGTCTCCATGAGAGGGTTTTTATAAGCTGGTGGAGAACTTTGGCTCTAGCTTTGCTCTGACTTTCAACTGGCACTGTTCCACTAATTTCAGGGCTTAGTTGGCATACACTGAAATAAAAGCGGATACAGAAACAGCTGTGCTACACAGATGTGATGTGTGCATGAGCAGTTAGACAAACAAACAAAGAGAATAGTGTGTGTGAAGAACACCTAGATGCTCATTACATTCAGTAAATCTCCAGGGACAATGTAGAGCCTGATAGGTGGACAGAGGGCAGACAGAGGGGTCAGTCTGCACCCCTCTCAGTCAGAATATTAACACAGCCTTTCTCCTCGACTACAAAGAGGCCTCAATTTATTTTATGAAAGCTGGAGCAGGGGTTTGACCTCTTGTCCTTCAGCCTTCTTTCACTTATCTCTTACTGAAAAAAAGTCTTGTTCTATGTTCTTCCTGGAGAAATATCCAACAGTAAGCAGCAAACTTACAGGACGACCTGATTTAGTCATGCACTGAAAACTCTATAGAGAGAGCTAAAGGGTTATAAATATTAATATTTTGTCTTTTTCCCGCTACAGAAAGGTAGCATTGAATTGATTTCCTGATCAAACAATCACTCAGGTAAGACTTTCATTTCAGCAATGCATTCTTGTCCGTGCAGCAATAATCGTTATTAAAATAAACACACTATATAACTAATTTGGGTCCATCATAATACAATGCTAAGTGTTTTTCCAATAAACACAACTCGTTTTCTTCCAGAAATAGGATTCATGAGAAAAGACAAAATTACTGACAACATTAAAATACATCAAGTGTAGAATAGGCTCGTTCTGAACATTATAGAGGATTTAACACAATAAGTAGAAGCCTTACAGAACTAAGACAATACATCAAACAGAATGGCATAGCAGTGTCTTACCATCTAAAGTCGTTCTTATTGAATAAATCCATGTCCTGGGGACAGTCTGCATAAACTGCAGACAATATAATGACAGCTTTGGGAATACCAAAAAGATTGATTTTATATTCACACAATTAAAAGAGAGGCTTTAAAAATGTGTCAACATAGGCCACCATTTTTAGGGGAGGCTGGGCGAATTGAAGTGAAAACATATTACATTAGTTATCAAAATAAGACAGTAGCCTAATGTGTGTGATTTGGCTAAAGAGTTAGTTCAGAGTAGTAGTTTGGCATATATTATTGGTTTTCCCATTTACCAAGAGTTCCAACCTAAATGCCATAGGAAATAACTTTAACGTATTTGTTTCAGTCTGAATGTATGATAAACAGCAATACAAGGCTCTCTTGGCTCAATTGTTGAATGTCTATGAGATCAGATAACCTAATCAGGATCCTATAGATTTGATGTTTTACAAAGCTTTTTCTGAGGGAAGGCCCACCGTCTCAGACTCTGGATCCATTACCCATAACAATCCCTTGGGAAAGAAATCAGTGGCATTAATGACTAAACCTACCCAATGAGGAGGCCAGATTTAAACTAATATTTTCAATGCAACTTCACCCCTCGATGTGCTGAGACTTTGTACAGTAAATAAATGATCCATCATTCGTTCAGGTTGTAGACGACTAAATGTAAGTCAACACAAACTGAGATCTGATAGACAAATGTGAGGCAGGAAACCGAAAAATGGGGATTTTGATAATGACTCAATGGGACAAATACAGCTGAGAGGCAAAATAGACAATGTGCAGATAACATTGGACAACAAGAATGAATAAAAATACCCTGATGTAGCCACTGAGTGCATAAACAGCTGTGTGGAGCTCTTAAAAATCACAGCTGGAGACTGCAACAACTTTTCTTTATTGATGCAATTGACCCTAATGCGGTCAAGATTCGACCAGAGTGTGAACATCTGACGTTAATGTGACTTAGGTGATTTGATGGGGCAGGTGGCCTCTTAAAGACAGATGTAACCACAGCTACATGTCATGGGTGTGAGGGTGAGCAAAAAGAAGAGAGTATCGCCCCAGAGAAAGAAAACAAAAGGAGAGCACTTGTGTGATGAATGCTAGGTCACGCTAACATATTCTACCAGATAACAACAACAGTGACATAACACATTGCTTATTTGATGTAAGCCTTTATGTAAACACGCACATTAGACATTTAAGACAGCACATATCAGGATTAAGTCTGATCTGGTTTGCCTTTGTCTGATATTCTTAACAAATACTACTTCAAAATACACTACATGAATCATCATTAAGACATAAAATATAAAAAGTTTGCGAACATATCTGGTCAAATTGATTCATCTCCTTGAATAAGTGTTATCACTGCTATCATACTTGTTCAGCCCCCGTTTCCCCGAGTGTCTTTATGTGCTTTCTGGGGTTTATCAGATTTAAGAGCTGACCTAAGAGTGGCCTGGTATCCGCTCCAAGAAACTTTAACTATAAAATGAGAAGTCACTGCCACCCTAGCACTACTGCATGCGTGTGAAAAGCTTGACCTGCAACATCAAGTTTAAAGAATAAGTTCCTGTGTGTTTGTTTTGGCACGGCACTCATATCAATTTACAGACCCAATCTAAATATGAGCAAAAAGAAAGAGAAAATAAAGGAGATTTTTATTGGACTGGGCTCCCAGACCTGCCAAAGGAATACAGGCCTTTGTAGAGGCTCTTCTGTTTTATTCTTGCACCATTAAGGGTCAATCTGTAAGTAGGCTAATGCGTATGGATATCCAACCAAGTTCCAAATAGCCTATTTTATGCCCTACAGAACATCTGAAAGTGATAAAGCTGATGGAAATCTATAAAAAAAGTTCTGGGCAAAACTTCCAAGTTCATAGAGAAAAAGACAGAGAAAGATGCTGCTGTCTAACTTGGTGAGGAGGTCATTCTGGGACACGAGCAAATGAGTGTGTTTATGACTGTGTGACAGACGGAGCGTGGGGATGTGTGGTGACTGCCTCAATCAATGGAACAGAGCCCCAAAGAGCAAATAAAACGATACAAACAACCACAAATCTCATAAAGCAGATGCATTCACACATCACAAATATGCGTGCACACAGAAAGCCAATGGCGCTTTGAACCAATAAGTGAATTGTTAGATACAAATTATAATTAGACTATTAAAAGAAAAAGAAAATGGAGAATTGGAAAGGTTCCAGACAGTGGGTGGCATGTTACTCCTATACCCCACATGTTGACATATTTATTAATTAATTTCACGGTATATTTCAGATGGTTATCTCAGTTTTCACTGTCTGAATTACTTTAGAGTATAAAAATAGGTTGTAACTTAAAATGAACTTTTAATGCTTTTCATTGGCCAAAAAAAAAAATCCATGGATAAATCGTATGCAGCCTTAAGCCAAACATTTCTGAAATATGAGTACAGTGCTTATGACTTATCCAACAAATCGTCAAATATATCTCAGTTAATCTGAATTTAAGACGGCATAGTCTATTTATATGACAAATCTTGGAAGTAAGAAGTATTATGGGACCTCAAACTCAAAAGGCTGCGTTGGTAGAGGCGTATAGTTTAACGTACTGATGAGACGTTGAGATATGGCGGGTTTGAGTAATAGTTCCATGAGTTCGAAAGCTTATCAGAAGCCAAAACACAGCATAGCGGTTTATAATACTATGAGGAATAATTGTACAGCTCTGGACAGATTTGACACCGACTATCATTTTATGCTCTTTGTAAACAATGAAAGGGTAAACAGGATGTTCATGTAACATAGATTTATACCAAAAATGTATACATGCACATACTTGATTGGCTAATGGACAGCGGATGACATCACACTTCGTTGCAGACCCTGTGTTATTTTGTCCAAGCTTTTTGTGTTGGGGCTGCATTAACACAGCCGCCTTCATCCGAAAAACACCACAAAGATCACAGCCAACCAGCGTGTGCGATTGGTGCCTCCATATCAGCTAGTGGAGGTAGTCGGTATTGGTCTTTGAAAATCAGAAAACATAAGGCTGTGTTGACCCAATTAATGCAAGTACGATAAATGATTCTAGGGCATAATGACTGAGTAATGTAATTAATATTGCTATTTCTTTAGGGAGTCCTGTGGGATGAATTGTCTTTAAAATAGTTTAATTAGCTGGTAATGAACAGTAAATATGTTTAGCTTCCATTCACAATTTAGAAGGAAAAACAACCATAATAGCTGTTGCATAAAAGCAAATGTGCTAAAAAAAATAACACCAAACAGTTTAACTGCGAGATGGGCAGCGTGAGAAAGAACTTCCTTCCCTAAAGTCTTGCTTCTAGACAAACATGATGAAATCATGAATGTGAAATGATTATGTGTTAAGGGCATCCATATGTGGCCTGCATTGGTCAGACACAAACCCGCTCTGTTTTGATCAAGACTTGCTTGATTTTCGGCAGAAGAACAGAGAAACTGGAACAGAAACAATCCAAGGCAGAGAAAGACGAGGGGAGAGGTGTGGATAAAGACACTGGGAGGACAGAAAAATAATCCCAGTGCACGTGTTGTAAGGACTCTGAGGGTATATGTTTCTAATTAGTATATCATTATTATAACAAACTCTATTATATCCAACTAGGAGATATAATTGTTTTTGGATGGCAAAAAAATAAATAAACAAAATGTATAATAATACTAATAGAAACATTTAATTACATTTTATTTATTTTTTTAAATAGTTACAATATTCAAAGTCACATACTGTATTTGCTTCATATATAGGATGAAATACCCTAATCAAATTATAATATAATGATATGCACTTACCTACATTTATTGAGCTATAAATAATACTTCAGACCTCCTTCCAACTAAAAATAACTATTACTATATTTTATATATTTACTAATTATTGATATAAGGGCTGAAAGATCATATTTTCATTGTGCTTAAAAGGTGGGGTAGGTAAGTTTGAGAAACCGGCTTGAGATACACTTTTTGTTATATTCCATGGAATGCTCTTAACATCCCGATAACAATAAATATCTTAAGTGCTTTGACAAAAATAATCCATAAAAAAATGTCACCTTTGGAAGCCGTAGTACTGTAAAAAGCACGAACAATCATTTTAGCCGGCCCGGCTAAAGTAACTGGATGGCCTATCTGCCTGTCAGCCTTCCATCTCATGCACAAACTTATCTCGTGCCCTCATTGGTCATGTGCGCGTTCGTGTGTGTTGGAGGAGGGGCTCTGTAAGGAAGTGGCAGATTTGTTCCGGCTGTGTATTTTCAAATTCTATTCTTGTTTTCTTTATCCTGTGTGTGCGTGTCCAGGACAAACATGCACACACTCGAGTGGCGCTGTAAACATCCCCGCTCATTGTTTCAATCTATTCCACTGATCTATAGGCGGTTGAAACAGACTGATAAGTGCAGCAAAGCTTTAGCAAAAGAATAGGCGGCAGAGTGTGACGCTGTGATTGGTCTAAATGTGGACGAATCACAAATCACAACAGACACATGCATTTATTGGACGTAGCCTGCGATTTTTTTTTATTTGTTATTATCTGACATCACATACATCGTAGCATAAAAGTTCACATTTTATTTATAATTAAAAAAATAAAATATATATATTTTGTAATTTTTTAAATAATAAAAAACATGTTTATTGGGGGAGGGCAGGAATGACAAATGGGAGGGCCTGGCCCTCCCACGGTGCCGGGCATGCACAAACATCTGCTCTATAAATGTTTTATGAGTAAGGAATTGCATTCAGCACATTTGTTAGAGCTCAATGCTACTAACAATGCGTTTTGATGCGTAACATTAAATGTAGAAACACATTGTTATGCATTTAGAGGAAACTCCCCTTTAAATACCTTATTCTGCCAATAGTATAGTCAGTTTTTGGTATCACTAAACAGTGAGCTTATATTACTTTCTCATTATTGCAATAGTTTTTGAATAGTTTGATTGGTTCTGTGTATAAAATATTTCTGGCTTCTATTGCATTTTGTTTCAACACTTATTCAGATGTCCTTAAATAACACATGGAAGATGGAAATTGGATGCACTTGAAGTCGGAACATTTGTTTTCAATAAAGTATTTCTCTTTACATCCATGTAAACCTTGGATACAATCTCTGAAGTCCCCCCTGACCCATAACAGCCTACCCTTAGAGCGCCTAACAGGCCTGTAATTTTTAGTGAGGCAGTTGAAGCATGTTTTTACCTCTTCCTTCAGGACAAAGGTCTAGAATGTGACGCTCGTGAATGCTCATTGGCAAAACCTTCAGCAAAATATTCCTCACACACACGCATCAGGGCCACCACACTCACAGCAACATAGAGTGTATGAATGTGACATCCTCGTACACAGAAGTCACTGTGCTTCACTGCAATTCAGACAAACACGAGTGCAGTGAAATAGAAAAACTAAATGTACCGTAATTTTCGGACTATAAGCCGCGCCTTTTTTCGACCCTGCGGCTTATATAACGGTGAGGCTAATCTATGGATTTTTACAGCTAACGGCCACTAGGGGACCTCCTAAATCTATGGATTTTACAGGTTACAGTCCACCACCTTTAACTCTATGGGCTCTATGGCCGGTCCGCGCCCCCCACCTTTAAGCGGCGGGCTCCAGCAGGAAAAGCTGGAGGCCGGAAAAGAGTGAGACAGGTAGCGCGCAAAAGTAAAAGTGGAACCGAGAGTGGTACGAGAGACAGAACGAGAGCAAGACAGACAGACATTACGAGAGCGAGAAAGTTTGTCCCCGTACCACTGGTTGAAAACCACTGCTGTAGATCACTGCCGGTACGTGCGCTGGGAGCGCACCGTTTAAGTTTGAAAGTTGAAAAGTTTGTGTGTCTGAAACGCTATGTGATACAGTACAGTTTACACAGCACAGTACATCTTCTGTAGCTACTATTGCACTAAATGGTAACACTTGAATACGTTATGCAAATATGCAACTTGTTTGTTGAAATGTTAATAAATGGGAGCTTCCTCAAACAGCCATCTCTTTCCCGACAATCCCCTCTGTGCACGAACCCTTACATATGGTAATTAAACATTAAAACACCTGCGGCTTATAGTCCAGTGCGGCTTATATATGTACACATCATTCAATTTAGCTGCTGCAGCTTATATTCAGGTGCGCCTTATAGTCCGAAAATTACGGTAATTGAAAAAAGCTGAACAACTAAGACCAATGTCGTTTTTAGAACCACAACTTAAAGTGGAAGTGCATGAAGGGAGTTAAAGATAAATCAGGTCCTATTTGGACTCTTCAGTGATTTTGTTTTTGTGTTAAATCGAGGTAAATAAATGGAAAGAAGATTCTAGATTGTCCAACACTTGGTGATATACAGCCTTTGTTTTTGACGGATTTGTACATTATGCACAAAAATAAGAAGTAAGGCAAAAATATGTGGTTTATCATGAGCATGGATTCCTAAGTGAATTTAAATGATTTAGATTACTCTGAACATATTCTTACCTGTCCATCCTGACCGACATGTACTTGGTGGATCTGAAGATTTCCCTGTAAAAAAATAAATAAAGGGAATATACGTCATTTCAAAATACACACAATATCATTGAGCCATAAAATTAAAACATCTTGCCCATTTCTTTGCCCTCATATTGCCCTTAAGGACTCCCTCATTAGGAATTGTCACAAGGTAATCCAAGGCATTTAGTGGTGCTACGGTGAGAGTGTGATTATGAGATAATCTTGCATGACAGTGTTAAGTAAGTGACTCAGTATCACAACAGCTTTTAAAGGTTTTTAAGCTTCCAGGGTTTAGAAGAAGAGTTTTTATACCCGATGACATAAGAGTTTGAGTTGTTGGCATGTCCTTGTAAATAACACTTGTGTCATTTCTGGCTTCACCAAGGCTCTTGTAAACAAAAACAAAAACCCATTTAAAAAAGGCACAAGCTTATCGCAATCTCATCAAGATGCAATGACCATTGTTACATTTCTGAACTCCCACAGTGATGTTAACAAGACCGCATAAGAGAGAACATCCTTTAAGCGTTATTTATACAACCTCAACTCTCAGTTGTTTTCTCTTGCTAATTGATTTCATGTATATATATCGAATGATTTTGGGGCTGCCATATGGTGAGAGAACAGTGTAATCTTTCAAACAGCTCATTTCCTTTTTAAGCATGCTGAAACCAATGGCTTTGATGAAAGGGGCCCGTTCCTAATGAAAACATATTCTATGAGTGGCAGTTGGAAGGAGTGGGATTTTGTTGCTAAGCTTTGAACTCAAAAAAACAAACAATGTCATGGAATAGGAAAGAGAGGAGAACAATATCTGGGCTCAGACACAAAGAGCAGGCAAGGCTTCAGAGCTTTTTCTGCCTCCTTCTCTCTTCACTCAATCGTGCATTTCTTTCTCCTTTAGCACAACTGAACAGGAAATTAGAAAAGCACTGCGTCAAGGTGTCAAGCGCTTTTGCACATATGTCAAGCTGTAATTTATGTGTGGCACGTGTCTTATACAGTATGTGGTTACATGCGTGTGGGTGTACTGTACATAGATTGGCGCCCTGACATAAACCACGTCCCTGAAAAAAAAACTAACAGTGATCCTGATGAGGAATTTCCTCTTTAGCAGTCGCTGTGGTTTGGAATTAGATACATGCCACAGCTGTGTGTGCATGCAGAGTGCATGTCTGGTGGGGGCACGAGACACCTGGGCATTATGTACAAAACAAAAGTCATAACCCCATGCAGGAAGTTATAAACATTACACAACATCTGCTTTTGCTTAAATTCACTAATGACTTAAATGTTGTCAGGTATTACTGAGGTTCATGGGGATGGCTATTTGTATGGGCAAATAAAAAATAGAGGGCTCAAAAACGGAAATCGTAAATGGTTAACAAACCTTTTTGACAGATGAAAAGAATACTGTGCTGTGGTGAAAGGCTGTACATTTTGTTTATTACAAAGGAAAATAGCCTAAAGTCTAAAACATGTGAAAAAAAATCTTCTTCCACAGAACTATGAGGGACCAACAGTGATTTCCTTAAGAAACACTTGGCGAGATTTCAATGTGAAAGAGAGCTTTATCAGAAGGGAACTATAGCTCTGTAGAGTAATGTGCTGGACACCAGTCTACGGTTTTGACTAATAAAATGTTTAAGAAGTGTTTTTATTTCTGCAAAATGTAGGTGTACAGTATTCATGCAACTTGTTTAATTAATCAATTATTAATTCATTAATGCTAAAACGTCAATTTTACCATTCACATGTATACAAAACTGAAGTATTTCTGTCTGTAGAGTCATGGAAAAATCTAGAGTGCATTTTTCTGAATCTACGTGCTCACACAGATGTAATTGATTATTTCAAATAGCCAGTTAAATGAAGCGAGTTATCAGATAGCCCGAAGACAACAAAAGTACAAACCAAACTTCAAACGCAACATACTGACATGAACATAGTAAAATAAACCACTTCCCAGGAAACCACTTCTTTCTCAAGCACAAGTTAACTGCTACAGTTTAATGCCGTCTGGAGAGAAACTCTCCGGACCAACATGTTTGCTTAGACACCTAATTCATCAGGAAGGATGACTCAAGAAAAGGTGTGGCTGACTGTTTCTCCTTTTCTCTTTCATTCTCACAAACACAAAAACACGCTTACCTCACTGTCCTGTGTGATCTGCACTTCCTCTCCTTGTGGCACCTGGGCAATGTGCAGCTGACCCTGTGGGATCTGAAAGGCACGGAGGAAGAATGAGACGTCTAAAGCTGGAACAATTACATCAAGGTGGTCAAGAAATGAAGACATCTGCAAAGACCTGTTTTCCTTTATTCCTAAACACTTTCTTTAACTATAAAGAAATCTAAATACAGTCATTGTACAATTATTCATTAATGTGATTGAAAGAAATGTTTTGTAGTGTGCCCTTAAACAATATTCAGTCCCCCAAATGAACAATACAACTGGGTTTGTTTGTTTGCTGTAAACATTCCTCCTCTTCATTACAGCAAATAACAAATTCATTTTAAAAGTGTGGCTAATATAAGAGATCAAATTCAAAATGCTTATAATTTGCAATGTATTCAAAATTGTGCAAGAGGCTTCAGTCGTTAGAGAAATATTTGTTGTTTACCTGTAGTTAATATGTATCAGAATTGCATTGTTGTGAGCTGCTGAATTTTGGAGATATCAACCGTAGGTATGTTGAATATAATGCACCTACATTAGACTGTGTTGCACAAAGCACACAGCTATGTGGTTTTCCAGAAATCATGAGCTTTCATTAAGGAACTACTTTCTTTCTATTGAACCTACAACGGCACCACTGAGCTAGCACGTGTTGTAGCTCAGCCAAGTAGCAAGCTATTCATGTTTTATTTGGGGTACAATGTTCATATAAGAATAAGACTTTTAAACAAAATTGTGAACTCAGCTTTTCTTGCGAATCAATGTACTGAATGTGATTAAAAATAATAAATTAGTGTAATCTGGGAACACATTTAGTTGATTAACTATCAGACGATGGATGCAGCGCTGATTCACAGCCAGTAAGTATTTATGATTTCCCCTGCTGTATTAAATACATTTCAAGCTCAGCTGCACCCTTTAATACACTCCGCCCACCATTTATTATCCTTCCTTGATAAAGTGAGCCAACTAATTCTGCACTGTCATCACATGCAATGCGTAGATGAGGCAGAACATTTCCCTTAAATGTGCAAGAATTATATTCAGATCATGTGTTATTTTTTTATAATAGATTTGTTTTAGTTGGTAACACCGGCTTTGCAATCGACAAATATGCAAAAAAGAATTATTCATTTCTTCATAAAAAGCTCTTATGAAATACATCTCACAGCTTGTGTGTATCCTTAAACAGCTGTTTGAATATTTAAAAAGTATACAAACTGGGACCAGCTGTTTTCACTCAATTAATAACCTAATTTATAAACAATGGATTAATATAGGAAATGTTACCTCTAAAAAGGGATTTCCTTAAGACTTTCAAGATGCCATTTACCGTAATTTTCGGACTATAAGCTGCGCCTTTTTTCCCATTTTTCGACCCTGCGGCTTATATAACGTTGCGGCTAATCTATGGATTTGTACAGCTAACGGCCACTAGGGGACCTCCTAAATCTATGGATTTTACAGGTTACAGTCCACCACCTTTAACTCTATGGGCTCTATGGCCGGTCCGCGCCCCCCACCTTTAAGCGGCGGGTTCCAGCAGGAAGAGCTGGAGGCCGGAAAAGAGTGAGACAGGTAGCGCGCAAAAGTAAAAGTGGAACCGAGAGTGGTACGAGAGACAGAACGAGAGCAAGACAGACAGACATTACGAGAGCGAGACAGTTTGTCCCCGCACCACTGGTTGAAAACCACTGCTGTAGATCACTGCCGGTACGTGCGCTGGGAGCGCACCGTTTAAGTTTGAAAGTTGAAAAGTTTGTGTGTCTGAAACGCTATGTGATACAGTACAGTTTACACAGCACAGTACATGTTCTGTAGCTACTATTGCACTAAATGGTAACACTTGAATACGTTATGCAAATATGCAACTTGTTTGTTGAAATGTTAATAAATGGGAGCTTCCTCAAACAGCCATCTCTTTCCCGACAATCCCCTCTGTGCACGAACCCTTACATATGGTTATTAAACATTAAAACACCTGCGGCTTATAGTCCAGTGCGGCTTATATATGTACACATCATTCAATTTAGCTGCTGCAGCTTATATTCAGGTGCGCCTTATAGTCCGAAAATTACGGTAGTTAAATCAAGGAATAATCACTTCCTCACTGGTTCAAAGTGTATTTTTGGTTATTTAGGGTACAAGATATGAAAGATGCGGTCACTTCCTCCTTGCCCGCCCACCCTTAGCGCTGTAGTGGGCCTTGTTGTGACCTTTGGCCATAGCAGCTGTCCAAGGTCATTCCCTCGTTGAGATTGGGCAACGCCTTCATTGACATAAGCTGCACTATATCCCTGCAGAACACTGCATGTGTCACCTTGGTGGGTGGAATGAACTTTCAGCCTAAACTACAAACCCTGCTCTATGAGACCCTCATATAACATCAGCGAGTGTAATAGTAAGCGTTGCTGGTGTTCGAGAGACTACTTTAAATGTGTTTTCCAAAAAATACAGATGTCTGCTAATGGATTGAGAGAAACAGTGAAGGATGGCATGTCTGACACTCACCACTTGAACTTGTCCATCCTCGCCGATACGGTGGAACTGGACTTGTTGATTGGCCAGTGTGTAGTGCAAGGTCTGCTGGGTAGCAGCCTCAATGTGTCCCGTTTCGTCTCCCATGCCTCCCTCTGGTTAGGACAGACAGAATTGTCATGTGTACAGTAAAAGTAGGTCAGGAGTACATTGAAAGTGATTCCACATAAGAAATAAGGACACACAAACTGACACAGACCCACACATCATGCAAGGAGCCTTAGCAACCTCCTCAGAAAAAAAGAACAACAACTGGCCAATTGCCAGGCCATCTGCTGGATGATGCCGTGTTTATACTTCATCAAACGCCTAAATACACAACAAGGATTCTCCAGCTAGCCATCCAAACACACTCATGGTCTAGCAGCCAAACACAAACTCCAGGCCTCAGTCTAAACACCCGCTTTCACACCAGCAGCCTGAAGCCCCTGCATGGACCAGTCTCATCATCCACTGCAGCTCTGAAACTACTAAAAGATCTCAAGAAAGCAAGCAAAGACATCAAAAAAATGCTCGGGGACAGTGTCATCTGCAACAAAGGCCCAAAAGAAAAAAAACTGTTTTGTTAAAAGACCATTCTGGAGGAGGATGTTGGGTCATTTCTGGTATCATACCATGCAGCAGTTAACAGAGCTAAGAAAAGCAGTCAGTAATAAAAAAAACGTATAAAAAAAATAATAATAGCCAAATACAATATTTCTGCTTGATATTTACTTCGCATGCACCTCCAAAGTTCTGTTTTGCTTTAAAAAGGAAGGCTGTCCTCCATCTTTCGTTATTACTGCTATGAACTGTTATGTAAATAATCATCAGTGCTTTGGTTTGCCAGACGAGGAAGCTAAAGCCAGGTGGCTTGTGAAAACTACAGTTTTGGTCTGAGTGCTTCTTGCGGGTTCACTGATAAGTAATGGTTTTAAAAAGCAGGAGCATTACCTCTTTCCGGTCCATTAACATGTAATCGGATTTAATAAGAAATGATTGTTTGGTGTGCGTTTTAGCATGTTTGTGCATGCAACATCTGAACTACTATTTTGGTGTACACTCTGGGGTGTGTGTGGCCTGAAAAGGAAGGGCTGACAATCCACCCCTAGTGTGCGCTCACAGGATATTTGGGTTTCCCCTGCAGTCTTATTTCTTGCTGGTCAGAGGTGAGAGGTGATGGCTCGCAGGGATGGAAGGACAGCAGGCTTTGTGTGCAGATTACAACCATCTGTATTCAGTTTCAAGCTTCCTGTGTTTGTTGACTATTTACACATTTATAACGGGCACAAAGAGAAAAGTGGACTTTTATTGGGAATCATTTGTCTTTTAGTGAATAAAAACAGCCAATTTATGATAAAGGGTAGCATGTACGAATCTCTGTAGTTCACTGGTATGCAAATATTGAGCAACTCAGAATCTGCACCCTATTTATTTGGACAAGTGTAATGCTAAGTCTCTACGATGCTTAGTAAAAATGACTATTCATTGGTGGCTATCCTTAATAGAGAAAACTAAAAAACATTCCTTTCAAACTGGCTGAGCACAAGTTCAATTTGTCAGATCAAAGTTTAGAATCAAGTAATGAAACAGGCTCCACCACTGAAACAAATTCCAAACTAAAAACCAATGAGGGTGTCACTGGCCGATGAGGAATAGAAATAAATAATAGCAGATGTCTCTTTTTGGGTCACTAGTTGAATTTTAAACCTTATTTGATTAGAAAACAGTCGCTGAAACATTGCAACATAATCACTCAATAAAGACTGGAGCCAAGTAGGTGTTTTTTTTTTTTAAGAACATACAGATCATAGAATCTTATTGTGCCCTCTCCCAAATATTTCACAAGAAGTTGAAGCTTTGGTTTTTCTTGAAATGGGATATTTTTATTAATATGATCTAGTGATCTTGATGAAATGTATTCCAGTCATAAGATTGCTCATCTTATCATTAACTTAATATCTGTATTTCGTGATTTGCCATACATCCTGGGTTGACTGTTGGCGTTTGTCTCTTTCATATTGCTGCACTCTCCGTCAAATAATCCAATCTTAAAGCAGATTTAGTAGTTCGAGTAGTTAGAAAATCAGTTGTCCTAGTATTAATGCAGTGGGGTACGTGGGGTGGGGAATTGCTATTGTTATTACGTTTCAACAACGCATCTACATATGAAGAACTACACAAACACACATATACACACACAACAAGTTGACATCCTACAGCATGTGCAGTTGTGATTCTGCACAGAAGGACAAGCCCTCTGATAATATCTGTGCTTTACCTGAGGCTGAACTCCGAGGCGTGCGTTTGGAAAAGCTCTTGACAGCAAGACTCTGGCCGCGCTGCTTGCGTCTCCAGGCGGTGCGACACTTTGAGTCGATGCTCTGCTTGATGCGGTACCAGTCTGATTCTGTGATGCCAAATTTGTGGAACAAATGGCCTGTTGGGACACAAAGAGATCAAAGGTCATCCCATACTGTATACATAATTAAATAGTGTCGGCTTGTTTGTAAATGGGTGCATTACAACTTTCTCATTTGCACATTTCTGTGTTATGGATTTGCCCTTTTCCCCCGGCAATGCACCTTCCATTCATTTGCCTCCTCCTTTCGGTTTCAGTAGTACAGGAAACTAAATGAGCTTTACTGGAGTAAGCAGGCAAACTGGACTGTACATGTTCATGTCCCTGCCATCACCTGAACTTGAAGGTAATATCAGTAGAACAATTTATAGCAGTCAGGATAATTCACAGGAAATAATATCACAGGCTGAATTGTCTGCTGAAATGTTTAGATATCTCACCATTAAATCTGAAGGTTGGAACTTGTCATACAACCATTTATGTAGCTTGCCATCATGTTTGCAAGCTACTTGAGGGACGCAAAACATTGAGATTGAATTCCAACTGTCACAGCTAAAGAAAGCAACAGACTATTTTTGAGACTGAGAGAGTATGACACCAAATACTTAAATAGTAAAGATATTTTTTAATTGTTTGATTCTAAAAAAGGGAAATTATTTATTTCAAAGGTTGATTTCCTCCCGTTTTGTTTTGAAGCAATTAAAAATAGATTGTATTTAAAGTACTCAACTCTCACACACCTTTTGATGTGGGTATTTTCCATGATCTTTCCCGGTTCAATATGCTGATTATGATGAAGTGCTACCACATTGGTGTAATGCCACAATTGCTGTTAGAAAGTCAAACCAGGTGCAACACTTGTTAGAATTTGTCAATTCAAATTTTGACTGTGATTTTTATGAAAACTGAAGGAAGAAACTGTCCTGGTCCTGTTTACTTCTGCTCCACTTACTCTTGACATGCAGTGTTAACACAGCACTGTGACAGTCCTTACTTGCCTCAATGGAGATATGAGGAGGTGAGAATGGATGCAGCTGCATTAAGTGTTTGTCTACCTCAGTGGTATTAACAGTTTAAAAAGGGGTGAGCGCATTGACAGTTCACTTCTCCATAAATTAACTACCAAGCTACAGCCTGAGGGAAAACAAGACAGAGGGATTGCTGTGGGGTTGCTATGGATATTAGGATGGCAGTTTATGGTAACCCTTAAAACAACTGAAGGGTCCTGTACAGGCAGGCATGGCACTTGCGCCCTCATTCCTTTTTTTCCTCAAGAATGAGTCACCCAAAAGTCACCTGGCCCAGCTCCAGCCTCTGCATACCTCTATGTATGCCATGGGGGATTTTTATTAAATCCTCCTGCAGAGGGCACAAGCTACTCTGAAGGAAAGGCTAAAGCTATCTCAGCCCATCTTCACACTGCAATGTGGGACGAATAAAAATAGTGCATAGCCAAAGGACTTTAATAAATATCTGTCTGTCTATCATCATAGCCCTGACTGTGTTTCATCAGGAATCAAAGCGTTCACTGAATTGAGGGGGACTCCATTAGGATCTTTCTAGCAGACATGTGCTTGTCATTTACAGTCTGGTATGTTATAAAATGTGTTGCCCATTAATGCATGTGCAAGGATGAATGCATGTTGTTGTAACCCGCCTTGGGAATACAGACTGCAGTCTATTTCTGTGATAAATTTGGTGCCGCTTTATAATGGAACGAAGATGAAATGTGGGAAGGTCTCAGAGAGTTCATTTATTGCTGTTAGGGGCAAGGATTAAAACCGCAGCTGAGTCAGATGTATTAGTATAAATTAAACTACGCTGAACGTGTGTAATAAAAACACTGGTGACTAGACGCCACCTTGGAGGTTACTGGATGGTCATTTTGCCATCCTACTGTACATATAAAGACAGTCCTTTTTATGAACCTGCTTATCATGGAGTGATTGCCAGGTCCAGCTCTACTTTGTCAATCTATCACAAAGTGAAGCAGGCTGCATAAAATTGATACTTGTTAATACCAGATGGTTAGAGAAGAACTCACATCGAATGCCATAGATCATGAGCGGGTCCAGCTGCTTCTTGCCGTGTTTGCCCTGGCCAGACAGGTTGGACATGGCCTGGACTTCCCGGTGGAACAGGTAGTCCAACAGTGTCAGCGCCATTTTCTCCGCTGTGCGACAGTTTGTGGTGATATGGAGCATATCAGCTGCAGACACCGGACAACGAACTCGCATCTCGGGGTTGTTCTCGTCTCCCAACCAGGTGCCCACTGGGTAATCATCTAAGAACAGGAGAGGGAACAGTTCAAACAGCTCTCTTTCAGGAAACATGTGGCCTGTTAAATACTGGTAGCAGGTTTCCCTTATTGAAAAAATACTACACTTAGTTATATAGCAGAGCCTATACGATAATTCATGTTAGACAATAGCACTCCCATGTGGCAGTAAATGGAATTAGAGGAGTCACAACTGTGTTATTATCAAAGATCATTTAAAACTGAATGCGTGGTTTGGCTGTTTGATCACTGCGTATGTTAAAAGTTAAATCCACCACACACAAAAACACACAAACAAAGAAGGGGACACACTGTTTTGAACACCATATGGTACCGTCTAGCTAATGCTGACTAACAGTTTTATCATGGTAACCCACAGCTGCAAATAAATGATTAATAGTTTGCCTTTGAAGACAACCAGGAACTTCCCTAGTCCGCTGAAAATACCCAACCAAACAATCACAACTAATAGCAACACAGTTCAAAACAATGTGGACTTAATTTAGGTTTTCCCATTCAGAAATGTCTGGCTCAGCAAGAATTACTGAGCAAAACTAATGAAAAAAAGAGTGACCAATCACGTAGATCAACACAGTCAGAACCACAGGGTGTGAATATGACTCATCAACACTGCTTGCCTTCCCATATGGACACCATCTGAAAGGGTTGCCACGTAAGAAAAAATATTAAATGATTACAAAACAATCAATGTTCATTTCATTGGGCCTAGATGGCCCAACAATCACCTGTGAGGTACGTGATGGAAGATGCAGTACCAGCTCGTAAAGCATGATTCAATATGTGATAACCAAGCCGCAGTTAAAGGTTAACTAACAGCTATGCATTTGAGCCAATGGGCTCGTTTGTATCGAATTACCAAAAGGGAACAAGAGTAATAACATACATGTTAAATGTGCGTCTAAGTCATACCTTCTGAGTTGAGCGTGATGAGTGTGACATTTTGGCCATTTTGCGCATTGCTGGAATGGCCACCATTTGAAACAGTGTCACTGGCCTCTGAGCCGCTGTCTTGTTCTTCCTGACTATCATCTGGCCCCGGGACCTTTACAAGGATTGTGTTGTGACGCTTCCTGGCCACCGTGCTGTAGAGAAGCACACATTTGAAATCAGTAGAACTCACAAACAGACAGATCACTGCAGCAACCACCTGGTTTAAGTAATTCAGATACTATAAAGTCCTCGATTGCCTGGTGGGAAATGCACTTTGTTGGGAAGGCTTTACACATTTCTGACCTTAGTTCATACAAAGCATATTGTGTGAATGTGAGCCACTCACTTGCTGAGCAGATTCTCCAGAGGTGTTTCTTCTTGCATAGTGCCCTTTGGGTGTTCACTGCTCACTATCACATTTGTTTGTGGTACAACGCTGAAGGAGAAAATCAAAAGGTAGCAGTTAGATGATGTCGGAATGCATTGCACTTTAACAAGGTTTAACTAATTTGGTTCTGCTGGCTCCTGCAATCACAATGCAGCTTTGTAAGATGACTCAAATGAAAATTATTTTGCATGATAGAAGCTGACACCAACAAAAGCCTCACAATTGTAATTCATCACCATGTTTCCTGCACTCTAAACCTGAATGAAGACAATGTTCAATTTGTGCGAAATGCACTCGGATGTAAAGACTTGTATCTTACCATCTCACTTTGTTCCAAGTTTGAGTGGCCCCCTGCGGAGACCCTGCCACCATAGGAACCTGGATAGGACTCTTTGCACATGGCACCATGCTGTCCAGTTTGCGTCCAAGGGCTTTGCACGTAGCATCCAGAGAGTATAACTTTGATTCAATTCCCTCCAGTCGCTGGCTGATTGATGCAGTGAAAGAGTCCAACAGGTTCTGGAATCACAAATAAGAACATGCTGTGTGTGTTATTCAACTCACAAATCATATACTTTTAAATATATAAAAAAATATAAGCTTTGGACAGAGTTGGTACCTTAATAAGAGATATGTCTTGGTTATTGTTGTTATTCTCTTGGCTGGTGCTTAATTTCCTCTTTTTCTTCTGAGGCTTTTCTTCGTCGTCTTCATGATTGTCCAGCAGGTCTGACATGAATCAAATATAAAGACACACTCAAAATAACAAATGACAGCTGCATTGTTCGATTTCACTATGGGATGCCTAGATGTAAGCTTTGCTTACGCTCCAATTAAAAAGGCACAACTTTAGTGTCTGATGATACCGAGTCTCAAACTAAAATAAAATGTGCATTATGCAACTTTTGAATAACATAGTTGTACAGTAAACGCTAAGCATCAAGCAAGCTCACACAAAAACATCAATTACTTGAGAATTTGTAAAATATTACCGATTAAATGTCCATGTTTGATTGTGCTGCATTTGCCCAATAAGTAACTTAACAATATCTGGTAAAATGTATAGAGAATTTAAACATTCATCAATTCCCTATACACTAAATAGATACGTTTAATATTGTTTCACAAGAATCTTACCTGTCCGGTCATCCTGGTTAAAATCCTCCACTGTTATTTGCACAATTTCCTCCAACTCTTGTTCAGACATTGTTCACAGCTGAAATTAGATAACAGGAAAACTTGGTTAAGTTACCAAGACAGAAAACTATTTACTCACTGAAATGCTACTATAAAGCAGACTATCTTTCGGCTGGGTCTGCATTACTGATGACTATGCACATATTATGTATTTTGTTTGTGAAAGGACTGAACCAATCTCATAGAATTCATTCACTGCATTTCACTTGTTTGGACAATTCAGGTTTTTTTAAAGGAAAGTGTTTCTTACAGGACTAGTCTTTAGCAATTCTCTGTCATTTCTCTGTATTTAAGTGTACTATGATTTTTGAGAGTTAATTGAGCTTTGGTCCGAGTTAATGGATGTAACATTATACATTGTCAACGTCAATAACTGATGTTGAAAAAATGGTAACCATGAGTTTGAATGATTACATTTATGTTTTCTTCAACATTTTCTACATGAGGAAAATATAGTTGTTGTGAAGTTATTTTGGCTATGATAATAGTCAAGTTAAAATAACAGCTCTAACGTGAGTAGAGGTACATTTAGGTCGACATCATAAGATACATGTATGTAAACAATATTCACCACCACCTCCAAAAAGACTCAAACAACTTCATACAGTTATATGCCATGGTAGTGACCTTATTAAATAATCTGGGGAATAACACACTTACAATGATAATTCCCTTTGCCTTATGGTTTGTGGGGAAATGAAGGCATGAATTTCATACTCAATCACTTAAACTCTGAACAAAAATGCATTTATTTTACACGTTTGTAGCATCCACATATTTCCAGAGACCAACACGAGTTACAGTCACGCCAGTTACATGATATGCCCGCCTTCTCCTGGATTCCTCTTTACATGTATGGGCACATTGAAATCCACTATAGATATTCAAGTGCAATGTCGTTTTCATATGTATTATCATTTCATATCAAGCACAAATGACATGAAACAGCCTAGTCCAAGAGCCTTTTATTAACAGCCGATGTTAGCTTCAGCAAACTCTGGTAGCTATGGGAGGTCAGTGTGGGCTACAGCTGTTCTGGAAAAACCCTGCTTCTCTCACGTTAGATAGCAAACTATAAAAATGCAAGGATCAGGTGTTGCTGGCCTGACTAAGTTAACAATGTTGGATTGTTAGCAGCTTACATTACTTCTTTGTAAGCTAACTAGCGTAGCGGCTAGCTAACTGGGCGGGGGTATGTTGACAATGTGAAGTGAGTGAAATAAAACAAACCAGAATATATAAATTGACGTGTAAGAAGGCTTTTATATAATGTCATCGGATGTATGCTGGCTAACGTTATTACTTCAGCATGTCGGCAAGACATGCAACTTTGCATTAAGTCAAGCTAACTAGCTAGCCTGAGCAGAAACAGATACAAGCTATTGTTAGCTAAATTAGCACAACTACAAAATCTGATTTGCAAGCTTGCATGCTAACGTTAAAGCCGAAGCATTGCAAATGAGTCCAAGCTAGCGTGGTGGTTAGCTTGCTAGTAAGGCCTACAGGCCGCTAAAATGTACCACAAGAATGGTAAACTGTTTGAAGAAATAACAATTAACTATGATTTTGAGTCGGCTTCTTGCTGGCACACAACACATGTACCGTGTAAGATTGGGTTATATTACCGTGTGAATGATGAATTCTCGTGTTGTTTGTAGAGATTCCGATAACGGCGTCGTTCCTCGCGAGAGATGGGCGCTCGCTCCGTTTGTTCCTCACATGAGCAGTTCCTTAGTTCCTCGCTCATTCACAGCGGAGCCAGAGAGCTGCGAGCCGCCGCAGCTCATATGACATTTAACTAACGTTACTTATACGTTTCTGTGTTCCAGGAGGAAATGTGGCATTGATATGGTTTATGCTGTTAAGATATTTGATTGTTTAAAAATATGCTTTCGACAGAAATCTTGCCGATTTTAATTTCTGGACACGCTAGCCATCTAAAGTTACACTGCACAAAAAGAGAAAAACGCGTAGCCTACCCTACTTTATCAAACGGTGGTAGTTTTTTTTTTGAAAACTTTTTAGAGACGTGCACATCATTATAACTATTGTACTGTAAATGATATCATCTTTCAACAGCAGCGACATGTGACTGCGGTCAAGCCAGCCTCCACTCGGGAAAACCTAGTCAGCCAGCCCGCACGTGATATTGCGGTGCGCGAATATCCTATGTATTACGGTAGAGTCCTGGAAACACTGCCTCATATATGAGAGCTATCATCCCTCTGTATTTAGATGAGAATAAAACAAAAACTGTCCAGTATCAAAGACTCATCTCAATCCAGAGTGATAGCAGGACACCCCATCTAGTCACTCAGAAAAAATCAGGACATTCTGATGTAGAGTTTCAAAATAAAAGACCTTTGAAGTCTCATTATATGAGCTATCATCCCTGTTTTTAGATAAGAATAAAACAAAACACTGTCCAGTATCAAAGACTCATCTCAATCCAGAGTGATAGCAGGACACCCCATCTAGTCACTCAGGAAAAAATCAGGACATTCTGATGTACAATTTTGAAAATAAAAGACCTTTGAAGTCTCATAAGAGCTATCATCCCTGTTTTTAGATGAGAATAAAACAAAAACTGTCCAGTATCAAAGACTCATCTCACTCCAGGGTGATAGCAGGACCACCCCACCTAGTCACTCAGAAAAAATCAGGACATTCTGATGTACAGTTTCAAAATAAAAGACATAGGGCCCACCCTGGCCCTATGGTGGCTATGCCACGCTGTTTCTTGCAAGATGTTGCGTTTGGCCCCCTGCGGGGGCATGGGGATTGACAGGTAAAGAAAAATCGTCTTTGTAGAAAACAAGTATCAAATTTATGATTCTGGATATCCCAACTGTAACTCAAGAACCATATTTGGCCCAATATATTTTATATATTACACAACCAACAGGCAAGGTTAGTGCTTGCAACATCCTGCCCACTAGAAGCTGAACTCGTAATGATTGTGGACATTTCAGATACGACCAAAAGGGGGGCATGGAGGAAACACTATGCATGTATAGCAGTCCAATTAGCACATAGTAGTTTTACAGAAGGACCTTTGTAAGCGCAGAGGGCTTGTTGGTGAGCCGGCAGAGAAGAGGCAGGGCTGTGAGGAGACTGTCTGCTTTAGTACTGACGGTACAGTGAGGGATCCCAAACTGTCCATTAACATTCTTCCGTGTGCCCGTTTTATTACAGCCCAGCCAAGTCCAGGTTTTGGCCGCAATGAGACCCAAATATTAACATAATTGGTTCCCAACGAAATGTAATTAGAAAACATTCCTAATTTCACTCTGAGGCAGCAGGGCATTAGCTTTGATAGGCAACCTTGTTGAAGCAAACACAGCTACAGTCGCCAACTTTTAATCACCATTCATACTATAAAGATGGAAGTGTACAACTACTTTCATATTTTTCTATTTCACACTGACCACTAAACTTACTGATCTGTTACTGGACCTGCTTCACCAACGTACTTAAAAACGTTTTTTTTTAGCGAACTATAATGGTGCTTCACAAGAAATACAAAGCAAATTGTTATCATTATCATACACTGTCAAAGCAAAGACACAAATGGACAGGAACGGGACAAAAAAAATAGCAGAATGAGCTAGAAATGTGCGGGCACTGTGTTGTGAACGCTCATCAGGGCTCAGATTCTTCCGACATCTGTCATAAACAATAAACATCTTAAATGCAGGTGAGTTTATGTCATTTTTTAAAAAGGTATACAGTATGAAGCTATGTATAAAGAATAACATTATTCCTGCATCCTTTTGATCTGTATATTGCAATTAAATCAAAGAATATAAAGAATAACATTATTCCTGCATCCTTTTGATCTGTATATTGCAATTAAATCAAAAAACTGTTAATTTTCAGTTCATACTGCTCTGGTTATAGGTAAATGGATGAATTGCTGAAGTAATGTGAATAGATACTATTATTCCTTTGGTCAAACTTGGCTAAGCCACCCAATGCAAAAGGTTGTTTCACTTAGCTTAGTTTGGTGTGATAGGATGTTTTATGAGTGCTGTTGATCAAGAGGTTTTAGGATATGTATTATCTACAGAGAATAACTTTCCATTACATCGTATAAAACACTCTTCTGGCTGATGTGAAATAGTAAATTGTGTGGGAAGATATATTACTGATCATTACTGATTCTCAAGTCATCACTTCTGTGTGTTGATCACCATGCATGCACTGATGGCTGCTTTAGTGTAATCATAGTCATTGGGGACCACCAATTGTTACCCTGGTCGCGTTGTTTAGTTGCTGGTAGTGAGGACAACAGTGTTGCTTAGAAACAACATTAGCTCATCCTGCATTAGCATGCAATGCTGAGTCACAAAGAGGAGGGCCCACTGCTGCATGTTAAAAGAGGACATGCAGTATGGCAGCTGGGGATCTACGGCAAGATGTTAGAAAATCAGGGTTTCATGAAATAACATTACACGGAGCACACCGGCTGGACGTGACCGACAGACCCAGAAACACTAGTCAACATCTACTAGTCATCTTATGTTTTACAACTGATGCCAAGCCCATAGATCCATTGTAAAGTAAAACTGTTCTTTTCTCTCTTTAAATGTGAAATATATAGTCCATTGGCAAGGGATCAAAAAGCTGTTGATGACTGCTGATTCAAACTCCTGATTTATCACGGCACCTGCTGCTGCTCATCTCTAACTCAAAATGTGTGAGTGAGCCCAGACAGGAAGCATGATGAGGCAAAGAGGACAGCTTAACCTGGGAAATGGAGCACGTAGTACTCTGCTCTCAGACACCAACAGAACCAAATATAGGCAGCAAGCCCCCTGGCACTCTGCACTGGGACTTCAAAAAAAGTGAAATGTTACAAATATCTAGCTCAACTAACTGACAGTGGCACACAAATACAGCTGGCACCCAAACAAAGCTGAACACGCTTCAGTTGACAGAAAAAAAAAGCTGTAAATACAGTTTTACTAAATAAAAAAAGGAGACAAAAGTATTCTTCCTGAGTCAGAGGACGCGGCCAATTTGCATGAAATATAATCACAGCAGCAGGGACGAGTCTGCGTGTTGCTCTGCTGTGGAAGAGACCCAACAGGCCCAGCTGAGAGGGCCATAGTTAACATGCTGTAGAGACCGCAAGCTGCATTGAACACGCTGTGCTCCAAAAGTAGGCTCATGAGTCACCAGCAGCTAGCAAGTGCAGCAGAAGATCCTGTGTCACGTTTTCCTCTATGAAGCCTTCAGCAGCAGAAATATTAGAGAGGGAGCCGGGGAGAGAATAACACTCTCTCACTTGTGAGTCGTGACTTCCGGTTTAAGCAGCCTGCCTGTGAGGACATGCACGTGTGCACACGCACACAAATGCATGCATGCATATCGGCTTGCACGCATACAGGGGGAAATGCAGCAGGGTAATAAATGTGTTGCGGAAGGGAATGCTTTTAATCTGCTTGCTCAGCTGTCAGGGAAACTATCATGGGATGCCCTCAAACACAGAGAATAAAACAAAAGCAGAGACAGAATGAGGTTAGAAACTGTGTTTAAGTTTCCTCACATTGCTGAGCAGGAAATGAAGAACTACTAGGACTCACTGTCGCCCATCCCTTTTATTATAGAGCTGGAACAATTATTCAAGTAATGGATTTGTTGATAAACAAATAAATAACCACTGAATATTTTGATAGTCGATTAACAGTTTACTGATTAACTGATAACTGTTTCTTGCTAAATTGGCAGAAAATGCTCTTTTCAGTCCCTCAAATGTCCTGCTTTTCAATAGTTTGTTATAATGAGAAACTGTACATCCTTGGTTTTTTGACTGACAGAACCAGACTTTAAACTCACTTTGAGAAACTTTGATGGTCATTTGTTCTTTCTTATCGATTAATCTAGAAGATAATCAGCAAATTAATCAATATTTAATACTCTAGCAGGCCTATTTAGTAATGAAAAAAAAGCATAACAATAAGCCTCATTTGAACAGATACTCTTCGAAGGTTATACATGCTTTCGTTGGCCAGCAGACAGTGACCCCCTGGCTGGGCAGATCCCCTCCTTTACCCTTTGTCCAGTTTCTCCAGACACATAATGCTCAGCTCCATTAACCAGCAGACAGCCAGAGAGCACTCCCTCACCACACCACAGGGTACAGCGCTAGTTGTCTGTCAAAATGTTGCTTCTGGCATCTTCACCGTGAAATAGACTTAAAATCCCTCTCACTTCAGTGCTTTTCACCTGCCTGTTCTTTATCCTCTGCAGTAACTTCTGCTTTTTTCTGAAGAACAGTGGAGGGTACAGACACCTTTTGGGGACTGACCTCTAAAGGTTACATCTTAGAATTTAAAAGTGTATCATTACAGTTCAATTGGAGTCATTTTTTAGATGGCTTAGAAGATGACGAAATGTATTTTCATGCACCAAACTCTTAAGTAATTGTTTCAACTTGACACTGAGCCAACCAGTGAAGTGCTCTCAGGAGAGAGTAGACCTCCACCTGGTGTGTTTTAATCTCTTCGCCAAACAGGACCTATTTCCTAAATAAATACCAAATACATTTTTTTTCTGTTAGTAGTATCAGCCTTTTTTTGCAGAACGTGGGCAGCGGCTGCACTGACATTCAAACATTTAGACATACTTGGAATGTTTAAATCCGTCTTGATTTCCTGTACTGTTAAAGTGTTCGGACAGTGTCATCAATTCTGTCCTGCTGACGTATGACTCTTGTGATAACTTGGCAATCACACTATTAACACATAATGAGATCAATATCTGAAAGTGCTCCTGGTTGTCTCCTCAACAGACATGTAGCTAACATGTCAGAGCAGACAAGGCTCTGGAGGGATAATTGTCAATGGTTGATTAACAATGTTAAACTCACCTGAAGGCTTTCATCCTCCTTCACCAGCTCCTTCTGGGGGAACAGGTCCTTGGCCTTGATGTACTCCAGACTGGGAGGCCCTTCTTCACCCTGTGAGACACAAACCGAGCAGGCCATCAGACACTGTTCTGGCAACACAACAGTGGGAAACACATAATAGAATACACAAAGTAAAAGTAGGGATGCAGGATATAGATTTTTTTTTTACAGCTGATTCCAATAACATATAATTATGAATGGACCTTATATTTTACATTTTTGGATTGTAAAAAAGAAGCACACAACCTGTGGTTTATGCACAGATAATGGTCTAAAATGCTTAGATGTAGTTAGCAAAGATGGAGGATTTCATATTTCATTGATCTGACCTACAGTAAGGATCACTATTGTGGGAAAAACACTTTTGACTTTACAAATGGTTATTTCATTTGACAAGTTTGGTATATCACAACAATTCTACTGCAAATTGCAATCCTGTTGTCTTTTTTCTACAACCCAAAGAAGACTAGAATGAGGCAAAAAAAACAACATTTCATAAAACTAACCCAAAGTTAATACATCTCATTGAACATTTATCTGGGTTGATAGCCTTTGATGCTAGATTCATGCCAGGGGACATTTCACAATCCGCACAAGCCACCTCACAGAAGCCACGTAGGAGATTCAATATTCACTAATGCTCCAAATCTCCCTTTGGCGGCAACTAATCTTGTGATCCACCTAGGTGTTGAAAAGTGCACCACTTGATGCTAAATAGCCTTTTCCTTGATTGATTACGAATAGGATGCTAAAGGAGGAACGCAATTTTTAAGAATTGATATTCTGTTTGCTTTGGCACTGTGCATGTGGTTATTGCATGAGAAAATGATAAGACAGTGCTGGGCATGAGGTGCCAGTAGACTTTGTGACTGGGTGTCACAGTCTTGTGCAAACAAAGATATAGGGACTTAGTAAAGTCTTTCACACTTGACTAGTTTTCATGATTCATGCTCTTTCTTTGACCTCTTATAGAGATTAAACCATTTTGAGCAATAAGGAAGCACTTCCTCTAGGTCAATGTAATCAAAGGTTGAATTTGAAATACTATTTAAAAAATCCCATGGGAAAGCTTTGCCCTGTTAATTTCTCTCTTAATTACAAAATATATAAAGTGCATTTATATATAAGGTGCAAAATATTGATGTGCATCATGGTTTGGATCATATTTGTGATGTTTAAATGCAAAATGTACCTGCATAAGTGCGTTTTTTCTAAACATGGGACAACCTGCTAAAACAAATAGGTGATACGCTCCTTTTACATAGACATTTCTGTAGCAACTGAGTATTCTCCTCGGTTGTTGATGAACCCCATTTGCTTTCCGGCTGCCTGAACACTGCTACCTTTACTGCTCTGCTGGATTTGGCCTCTCCATCCAAGTAGGACCGTATGTCGACGCTGTTTCTTAATGAAAACGGCAACGGGGTCCGGCAGGGTGACTAGAAGGAGGCAGAATGCAGGTAGTATTACTGACTCTGGTTGGTCGTGTGTCCCAGGAAAACAACACAATTCAAAATGCCATACATTACTTCTGGAATGCCTTTGATGTCTCACATGCAGACCTCCTGTCGTGTTTACAATATTTGTTCTCTTAGGGTCCAAGCCGCTGATTGAACCACATGACCACCCATTGGGCTTTTCTGCTAACAGATGGAGTTAGTGTTTCTACAGTGACAACCTCTCCTATACAAGTCACCAGGCGTCACCATTAGATTTGGAAGGCATAGAGATCATAGGATTAGAATAGCCAAGCCATATTATGTCAGCTTCTGCGACCTTACAGCTTCGTTGACATGGAAATGACAGCGTGTGCCTACAGGATGAGCCTTTAAGCAGAAACTAGACCAATAGCCCTTTGCCGGTACAGATCGATCGATCTATCGATCTATCTATCTATCTATCTATCGATCTTCTTCTTCCTAACCATACATCGTAATAAAAGGGCTAATTGCAGTCATGGAGCTGGGTGTCAAGGTTGTGCCCAGCAGAGGCCTATCACTCTTAAACTGATAAGTCAACTTTAAGTGCTGTCTGGCATTACCATGGCCGTCATTTCCTCCAAATGTTGCCTTTATATTCATGCTAATGCTCCATTTCCAGATAACACAAACTAAATGTTGTAATGCGTTGGACATTTATTTTTAGCATATTGCTGCATTCACACAATGTAACCACAACTGGAAGAATAGGAACACAACCCATTAGTGTTCATAGATTTTTTGTAAAGATGGTTTGCCCCACCACTAGCCTTTTAGCCGAACACATAGAGAACCAAAATGTGCTACTTTTGAGAAAGATGATGCAAACAGTGTACATGTCATCTTAAGTAAGCTGAGCCGGTTGTATTTTTCACACTTTGTAATTCTTCAACTAAATATTATTGCCTTCAAAACATTTGTTCATCTCTGATACTGGAATAAATATCTTAAGCTCACATCAAAAAGACATTCCCCACATGACTGCTCCTCATCCACGAACAAGCTAATGAGCCTTTTTCCAAGTCTAAATGCATATAAAACTCATTCTGAGACAGATATATTGCAGCCATACTAAGTGCGTCATTTTCAGACTGGTACACTTGCCAGCCTAGAACTCATACAAATCTCTTTGCAATGCAACACCACTAATCTCTGGACCTTTGACCTGAGTCAGCCTCGGGCATCAGACTGATTTGACAGCACTGCGTCATCAATTTGACTTATTTTCACTCGAGAGTGGCTGGGCCATGACAGTAGCCATCAGTCAGAGGAGTCCTGCGAGAGTCAGGTCATTATAGGTTGATCTCACAGACTGTCGCTGGGCAGCCTGAACCACCAGCCTGCAGTCCAGGTACAGACTCATTCCAGTCTTATTTTTAAAAAGGAATAAAGATGACATTGGCATGCCAGACAGCCATCATAAATCACTGGAGGAGATATTGCTATAGAACCACCCCCTAAGAAATTCAATGCAAATCAGCTGAGAGCAATTGCATTAAATCTTTAAACACACTGACGCACACACACAGATCCTACGTCAATATTCCATCCACTCCTTTGGATCCTATCTTTTTCTTGTGCTGCACTCCCTGGTAGATACTTGGCACCATTTACCTAATTCTCTTATGGAGCTCTCCTGACGTTGCACTCCTCTGAGGCCCACAAGAACACAATGTACTAGAAAACAGCAACAAAGAAAATGCAAACTAATAATGATTTAGATATTGTGTAAATACACAACACAGGCTATAAGCTGTCTATACATGATAAAGTGGTGCTGAACATATACACATTACTATTCATGCAGATAACCTTGATATCACAGCTTCATGAAACAGAGAAGACTTGATGTCTACTTTACATTCAAACACAAGCATAGAGGCAGCTCGGCTTTGCATGATTTGTCCATTTATTAATGTCTGGACAATCATCCTACACATGTAAAAAGGAAAGTATAAATGCCCTCACTTCCACCGACTCACAAAGATGGAGCGCAGCTTGTCCTGTGCCCTACAAGTTTTTGCTTCGTCACTGCTGTGAGCCTGCGCACCCACCCCCATTCCCCCCCCCCAGCTTTGTCCACCCAGCAATCAGAAAGCTGGAGCTGACAGGCATGCGCACATACACACGTACACCACCATGTATTTCTGAAATATTAATGTCAGAGTGTAGAACACATGTTATGTCCTGATGACATGAGTTGCAGTACAGTGACAGGATCAACTGGCAGCTGACTAGACTGTCAGCTGCCAGTCTAGTCAGTAGTCACTCTTACTACTTTTAAATCTAGGCTGAAGACTTTTCTTTTTACCGCTGGTTTTAATTGAACTATTCATATCTTAAACTGCACTGTAACTTTTATCCATGTATTTTTTTTTTTAAATGTTTATGTTATTATCTTTGCTTTTTAATGACCGTTTTTAAATGCAATTTTCTTAATGTCTTTCATTTTTGTAAAGCTCTTTGAATTGCCTTGTGTTGAAAGGTGATATATAAATAAACTTGCCTTGCCTAGACAGCCCAGATACAGCAGTTAAACAGTGAGGATGTGAAGGCCTCCTTTTTTAAAACTGAAATAAGGTTCTATTGCTCTGGGGAGGTCTGTTGGAGAAACTACCTTCGATGGATTTATGCATGTGAGTGAATGGAAAAATGACAATGGTAAAACAGGTAGAGAAAAAGCCACAGGCTCAGTCTTTATGAATAAGTGTCTGGTTGCCATGGATACAACAACCTCTTTTTCGAGGCCCTCTGTCTGAAGCTTTTGGAAACAATGTGCTGCTGCCTTTACTCACCAGATTATTTACTTAATCTGACCGGGGCTTTGTCCTGGAGTTGTGCAGATTAGAGAACCACTTCATTATTCAGAGGTGACCTTTTCTTAATATGAGGGGGACATGTGCTTCTATGTCTGCTTTTTAGTATCCAGTGTTTGACATATTAAATGCAAACACAGGCACATTGAAATGTTCAAATGTAACCCAAAACTGTTGGAAAGGATGAGGGTGGATTGAAACAGAGGATTAAATGACAAAGCAGAACAAAATATGTAAACATTACAGAACTAAATATAACATTTAAAAAATAATCTATCAAATATTTTCTTTTCTCAAGTTGTGTTCGTTGGTGCAGTCATAGTTTTAGGTCAAGAAAAGATGGAAGAGCATGACAAATCTTTCCAAATGCACTTTTCTTTCTCCCCGTCCTCCCTGAAACCGTGTTAATATTTTATAGTCCACCATGTTCCCATTTTTAGTCTTGGGTTGCTCTCAGAGAGCTGAGAGAACTAGGCAGCATTTTGGATAAGTAAGCAGAACTGAAACATACCAAGTGAACAGATCTTTCCAAGTTAAACATACCGGTTCCTCTTAAGAAAAACACAAGGTGACATTAAGCAGATGTAATGAACTGTAAAACTAGCACGGCGAATGTTGCATTGAAAACAAGCTGAACTGGATTATAATTCAAAGGTAGCACACAGTGAAAACAGAAGGAGTTGAACTGTGCAGGTAACTTTTAGGCAACTTATACTGAAAACAAATGAAAGAGTCTCAGGTATTCTCTCATTTGAATAACATGCTTTCAAGTCAAGAAAGGCAAAATGCTCTGTCTCACTTTGTTGCATTTGTCCTCCAACAAGACCTTGTGGTAATAATATCATCCTCAGATAGGGTTGCAACTTACAATAATATTATTATTATAGATTGAACAGACAGTTGTTTGATCTATAACATGTCAGGAATAGCTTCTGAAAGTCCAAGGATGACGTCTTAAAATCTCATGTTTTGCGAGTCCAAACTCCAATTACCGTCAATTCTATTTGGTATAAAAGCAGGTTATCTTCATATTTGAGACACTGCAATAACATACTTTTCTTGCCATATTTGAATAAAAAAATGACTAAAGGATAAATGATTATCAAAATGTGTGCGATTATTTTTCTGGCACTGGCTAACCTATAAATCAACTAATGGTCACAGCTCCATCCTCGGCGACATAACACATTGACTGTGTCATATACTGTACAGCATAGTTCTTAGCAATATGACTGCCTTACTGCCAGGTAGATATTTACAACTCCCGTCACAGAACCAAGGGTGCAAGAAGGTATCGCCTAAAGCTAGCATATCCTCAAAAGGCTTTTGGCCTGATTCATTTAGCTAGTGGGTATAATATAATCTGAGTCATGGAAAAATCTAAACAAATTCAATCAGGCTTTTTATAGTTCCATTTGATGCAGACAACACATCGCAGAGGGATATAAAAATGATATATTGGAGATAGAGGGGACAGTAACTGAAGATTGTTTTCCATCAGAGTTGGATAACAACACAGGCCAGGCTGATGTAAACTTAGCACAACGCTGCAGCCCTCTTCCACAGGAGCAGACTGACAGAGCTGTGATCCACAGAGGACGTGGACACTAAATTATACAGAGACTGGAACTGCCGACTCAGCTGCACCACAGACATATTAAAGGGAGATCATAAATTGTGTAATGCCAGACCATGTCTGGTTACAAAGGGCCAAGAACAGGAGCCAGCAGCTGTGCTCTTCCTGATCCAGCTGATAAAACTTTACCACCAACACCTTCTCTGGAAGAAACAGTGATTGAAATGAAAGGAGACCTTTACAAATGTTAATGATGATAGTTGTCATGTAAGCATCCATAACTGCAAGTAAACCTACATTTTTGTCAAGATACAGTACTTACAAGCACAACACAACACTCTGATTGCTAATGCTTTTAGTAGTATGATCAAAATTGATTTCCATTAAGTGTTACTACTGCCATAGCTATTCGTCTGAATATATTTAGCCATGCAAGCTACATGGCTCTGATACCTCATTCACACCAACGCAACTCCGGTTCAAGCCCGTGCTAGAGCTTTTCAGGTTCAGAACCGGTTCTTCGGTTTAGCTCCGGCTCTTTCCACATCGCCCAGAGTCGGACTGGTGCTGCGTCATCGTTTGCGTCATGACGTAACCGTTTGCGTGCCTGCTTCATGAAGCCAAACCGTGCGGAAACCCCTCACAGCTGACACCGACAACAACAACAATGGCCGATTGTGCTCCAGCTTCCTCTGTACCTCTTCGGAAGACCAGATTCCCAGTAGGTAGCTGGTCTCTTCAGTGGACCACTGCTGCTTGTTAAGTTTCTCCATCGTTGTGTACAAACTGGATAAAACACTGCCTTTTTGTTGTTGTTCAGGAGTTGATCCCGCCCTGAAACACCATTGGTGTGAATGAGGTATGAGTGGAAATATCAGACTGTTGGTCAGTCGGCATGTGGACTAGACTGAAATATATCAATAACTATAGGATGGATTGCTGTGAGATTTCTGTAGACATTCATGGTCTCCCATTACTTATGAAGTCAAATATCTCAACATATACTGAATGCAGTGTTTCCCATATACAGTAGCTCCACAGGCCAAGTGGAGAACATGCCAAAAATAATGCCATTGCAGTGTTTCCCTTATATTTCTGGAGTGTCTGGAAAGACCAGAACGACCATTAAGTGTCTGTTATCTCAACTGCTAAAGTCAATGGGACAAGAGTTTGGTAGAGAACGACATGCTAACATGCTGGTTCAGTGCTTTGGTATTTTTAGCTTAGCTAGTCCAGAGAGTATTCGTTAAAAAAAAATAATTGGTGATTCTGTTTCGACCTCATTGTTCTTTATAAAGATTTGCAGAAGTGTTGTGATGTAGCCCTCGAGTGCTTTTAAAAAAAGAAAAGCTTTTTAAATGTTCAACTGCCTGTCAGCAACCAATCATATTGTAATTTGTGAGGCAATTTAGCTTTGTGTGCTTCGAGTAATTTAGCATGCAGTGAACACAGCAGTCATCATTTTGTTTTAATCAAAGCTAAACTCCTGGACATTTCTACTGCTGTTCTTCAACACTATTGAATATGAAATTATTTGTTGTCTAGTTAAAAAAAGAGACTTGCTCTAAGATAATACTATGTTAATCCTTACTAAGCCAAGACAATGAACTGTGGACATCACTGAAAGGTCATGGGTCCACATGTAAATCATTAGCTAATTTAGGCTGAAGGGCAAGAGGCTAAGAACACCCTGTATTGATCCTAATCCATAAACCCGCTCTCACCACTGTGTCGAGATGCGACCTGAGAGAAACACCTGTTCTCCATCACTCATCTTCCTCTATCCCTCTGTACATACCAACAGCACAACGTGCTCAATGCAGGTCCTCCACTGCAGTGAGCATACTTCACCACTCTGAACACAGTGTGCTCGCTCTGAGCAGCACACACATCTTCCTCCTGACAGGCCCTCACTCTCCTCCCTGACAATCAACATAACGGCAGCTCAAGAACGGAGTTCAGAGTAATAGAATAGCTTTTCATCATCATGCACATGAGAAGACACAGAGGAGATTCAATTATTTGAATGTGTGTGTAGGTTTCCCACCAATAACTGCAGCGCTCACGTGTCCATCAACACTCCCTGCCAACCCCCCTTTCCCCCACAGATAGGCACACACACGCATGTGAGTTATGGGCATCTGATAGGCACCCATCACAAATAAAAAGCCTGTGGACTTACAAAGCAGTTGAGCATGGAGCAGGACACCCTTCCTGCGAAGCTCATGTCGAGGAGAGGCAGGGCTGTGCCTGAGCGACACGCAGCCTGTAGAGCACGACCAGAGCACGAGGAGCCGGCATCACCATTCTTCTCCCAGCCGGAGCCCCCCCCCCCTCGTCCGCTCCGAACCCCTCTGCCTGCCGCCCCTCTCGGCCTCCCCCCCAAACCGTCTGCACGTCCCCTCCTTCTCAAGAGGTGCTGTGTGCCAAAACACCAGTCCAGACTCTCATTCAAGAAGCCACCCCGCCCCCCCCACCGCTCCCTGAGTTGGGAGAGACAGCACGCTGGTGTCTGGAGACAGCCCCTGTTGCCTTGCTGAAGAAGGGAGGATAGTCCATACAAATTCAAACGAGAGTCCACACGGTGAGCTGGAGTGAGGAAGAGAAAGTAATGGAATCACTGCAGATGTGCCATTTGAGATGTAGCGACAGGATGGGGGGAAACTGCTAGAAGAGAGAGCCGGAGAGAAAGGAAGACTGAGGGAACTGCCGGATGCTAAGCTCCACCCTCTGCATGCGCATCTACCTCTCCCTTTCTCTCACATTTCTCCCCTCTCATCCCTTACTCCTCCCCCCTCCTCCTTGTTCACCCTTCACCGACATCTCCTTGTAAATATGCTTCTCCCTCAGCAACAAGGCGGTAAAGCCAGCCGCTGGCAACAAGGAGATGCTCCAACTGCCATGCATGTATCATATGATCGAGCCATTAACGGCAGCATTATGTGGCTCTCGCTCAAGCAAACACACTGTCCGCTTTAAGCTGTGTTTTCACACACACACACACACACACACACACACACACACACACACACACACACACACACACACACACACACACACACACACACACACACACACACACACACACACACACACACACACACACACACACACACACACACACACACACACACACAGTAGGACAGTATCCCAACACAGATCCGTTGCATTGGCAGCGATTGATCAGAGGAAAAATGTGTGAGAGGAGGGAGGGCGCTGAGGAGAGAGAGTGTATGCGGAGATTTCCAATGACACAGCATTCTACAGACACAAATTCCCCTCACCTGTGTCTGAGTGTGTTGTTGGCACCGTCCCACACAAGAGCAGGGCATCTTTGCAGTGAACAGAGCCTAACTGCAGTAACTGCCTGTGCCTAAAGTCAGGGAAGGTCACTGGATGTATATATATATATATATATATATATATATATGTATATATATATATATATATTATACAACAGGGGGACACTCAGCCCTTCCCCCTCTTACCCAAGCCTCCCCCGGTAGAGTCGTGACAGCCGCTCGCCTTCAGCTGTATGACCCCACATTATGAAACACGTATAGCGTAGTACACGGAGCATGATGCACAACGCAGCAAAACTGAAATAAGGATTCATTTTAGTGGGGGAGGGGCTGTAATGTGTTTCTGACATGGGAGATACAGTTATCACTGGATGTATACAGTATCATGTATACCCATCTATACAGTGCCTCAGGGTATTTTACACAGAAAACAAGACAACTGATTTATATGTATCTAATTAGCAAGACGCCAACCAAAAATGCATGCAGGCCAAGAAAGAATTAGAATAATACTGAATTTACAGGAAAATCTGGTTTCTGTCTAAAAAAATGTATTCCATAGTAGAAATTATAAGAAGTTCCCTCAATATCATTCTGGTATGGACAAATATTTACAAAGTAAATAATACAAGGGTGTATTTATATCATATATAATATATATTATATTCTTTGGTAACAGCCATAAATGTATTCTGTGAGTTCATAGTGACCTTGACTTTTGATCCCCAAAATTAAATCATTTCATCCTTTACTCCAAGTGGATTTTTGAGCCAAATCTGAAGAAATTCTCTTCAGCAGTTCCTGAGAATGGGACAGATGGACAGACGGCAGATACCCTGATAACCTCAAGCCCCCAGCCTGGGCTGTCACTGATACAAAGGCATAACAACTTCATTTCATGCAGATTTTATAGATCCAAATTCACAAACTCACCATTTTTTTTTATGCCTAGTCTGAGTTTTCTTCAGATGTATAATCTTTGTAATGGCAATATATTAAAAAGGGGTTATGCTTATGCTGCAGGAACCATGATGCATTGCACTTGTGTGCAGTATGACTTCCATCTCATCAGGCAATGGACTCTGCTGCTATGAAGTGCACTTCCACAAATCAAGCAGGACCTTACAGATGATCACTTTCATGTCACATGGTAAACCTATAACTTGCTGTATTTATTAACCATGGGCGATGGGAGAAGGCAATAAAGCATTATGCATTGCACTAAAATAACAGCTTTACAAAAACCCTTAGTTTTATGGGTTTTGAGTGTAAAAAGCGTGTGTGAGCTGTCATAGTGATTAAGAAGTAGGAGAATGTGCAATGTAAAATCGATGCCATGTTCTCAGTCGCATGATGTGTGAAAGAAAATCGCTCAGCATCACAGTCTGATGGTTTTAGTTAATTGGCAAAATCCCAATGATTAGGGCTTCTCATATACACGAGTGCTTTTCTTTAAATTAGATTAGTGAGACTATAAAATAAATGGAATTGTAACTCTTATATTCAGGCTTTCAGTTTCTCATTAACCAGTGAAATATGCTTTTTGTAAATCAACTTTTCTATTTATTAGTACATCCAAATTTAAATACAAAAGCTGCAGGGACCATTTCTAAATATAGCAGCGTAATTATTAGGGACATCCTAATGTGTCCACAGTCCAAACACTGAGCTGCATGTTCCCCCTCTATGCCCGCCCAGCCCCGCCAAAACCGGCTGCAAAAGTGAGCTCCAGATTTGGCCTCTTGTGTCTCGGGATTTATTTTAGGAAAGGAGGGCAGCCAGTCACCAACCAGCGAGTGTTAGCCCACATGCTGACACACAGCTATAGCAGGAGATAAATAATACACCAGGCACTAGCTGTGTTTATGGAACTAAACTCCATATAGAGAGATACATATTTGCACATTTGTTATTTTAGCATGCCTAATATAATTTAAATCCATACTGTACAAGCTGCTGTCTGTTACTATTCTGCAATTGCAGATTACAATAAATGTGTCCCACCTAATTACAATACGTTTCTAGGTTAGTGGAATACTGTAATGAGTTCTATTTGTAAGGAGTGTTTTTATAACAGTTAGCTATGTCAACTCCGAAATGTTTGCCTGAAGCAGGAAGTAGTTGAAGTGATGCATTACACAAGCATTAGCATGTAGGCGGTATCCAATAAACTGACTACGAGTTCACAAGCGCCCCCACATAACTTATGTCCATTCAGGCATTCATTTCAAATTGAATATGGAAACATCTTAAAACAAACAGCAGTTCTGGTCCAGAGACTCTGATAAAAGACACAAAGATGAACAAAACAGCAAAATGACCATTAGTTGAATTGAATGAAAGGACACATCTATGGAAGCCTTGAGAGCTGAGGGAGAAAAAGAAAAACACAGAAGAGAAAACTGCTCAAATCGAAATGGAAATGGGTCACCAGCATTTTGCGACCTAAGGTCAGGAGGACAAAGGTTTTTCCAGGAAAAAAATAGGACTAAAAGCTTGTTTTCTAACATTATTGTTACATCACATACTCAGACACACTTGTGTGAAGAGTGCATTGAGGAATTTAAAACCACCAGAAAAAGTCCTATAACACATTTTAGTTCTGAGCTTCAGCCTCTTGTGGCCACCAGGAGTATTACAACAACAAACACAAACAATTATCCAGACTAAAACAAAAGTCTTTTTTCTTTTTCTTTAATCTCTCCTCTGTCTCCCCAGATTAAGACATTTAAAGATTATCATGGCACAACTTCTTTTTTTAAATCAAGAAAGAAAACTATTTAGATCTGAAACATGCCTCACCAGAATAATCTTTCTCCCTTGCCTCTAATGGCTTCTGCAGAAACCAGACACTGACCCAGAGCAAGGTCAAAAAGTCCCTTCGAGAACTAAGTTCACCAACAACAACAACCTGGAATGCACCATCTGGCTGTAAGCTTCTGGCCAGAAAAAGGCATACATACAAGTGATCTATACTTTATGCTAGCAGGTAACCATGGAGCAGTGACACAAAAACACCTGCATTGGATGGTTCTGGTAAGAAAACTTTGCCTGTTAGTTCCCCCACAGCCTCACCAAAGTAACATAACCATCCATTATGGGTACAGAGTGCACGGTAAAACAACCCCATTGTCCTAGTTTCCATGCTTGCATTATCCTGCAAATAATACGGCAGCATGAGAAGACGGCAGAGTGAACTCAATACTTACCCCGTTTTGTTTAAGTGCAAAAGAAACTGGAGGCTGGAAAGATTTGACAGGCTGTGTCACAAGGTGGGATTAAAGGAATCGTATTACCTGTCAAACAACTGTCTCACAGTCCCACCTGAGAAAACTAATCAACCCAGTTTCACAAATAAAATGAATATCTGTGCATTTTCATCATGGAGTAACTCGATTTCTGTCATGGCGTTTTGCTAATCTTCAGTGTTCTTTAACTTGTAACTTTTTTTCAGTGATGTATGTTGGGTTCCGTGCACCAGACACCTTATGAGCACACTTCTGACCACACCTGAAAGTGCTACTACTAGTTCTTCTTTCAAATGAAAAACTACAGACATTGCATGTTGGCGAAACAAATGATGAGGCGTATGCCACGTATCACCACCATGTTTTTTGTATCTTCCCAGTAATTCAAGTGTTTTGGGAACATATTTGGAGACTCATACATCAGATTATTGGGCAGCAGATCCAAAATGACTGAATGCCCCCTAAATGTGGGTTATCAGCCAGAACAAAAAGAAGGACAGGAAATGGCTAATACTAAACAATAGTAGCAGCAAAAACAAAACAATGTCTGGTCTCATTAATGATTACCTATTAAAAATAACTTGCTTGTAATCAATAAAGAAAACCATGACATGGAAAGACTTTCCTGCCAAGATGTGGCAACAACTAATACAGACAATTATGTCAAACAAGTGGGACCTGCTTACTGTTTGCCATCTTTAACACCATTACTGCTTAAAATGACATTAACCTGCCTTTTATTGTCTCTTTTGACAAACATGGAAAATCACATGCATGTCATAAAGTGCTATATAAAGCCCCCCTACCCACAATCATAGTATAGAATGTCTTATCTGCATATTGAGAATGTCATGAGGCCTGACCATGATGTGGCTGCTCTGTCCCGTATGATACTAAACTCCAACACAGGGCTAGCAGAGGTCTGCGTCCCCATTTGACGTGCCTCAGTGGGTACATTATATGTCCATCAGCCCCCGCCATCAATTAAGCCCAGAGCCCAACTGTGTGTCCCATAAAAAGGCTGCGAGCTGGGCAGCCGGCCACGGTGGCATTCTTTGGACCCAGTTGACCAGAACGTTAGGACACACATCCTCCTATTACACTTCCTATTTCTGTCCTATAAAAGCTGCAGCCATGAGTAGAGGGGAATGTGTCACTCATCTGCTCCCTTAGTGCTTTCCCTCTCTTATAGCATCGTGTATACTGACTAGTGTACATCTACCGTGGTTTGCCCAAAGATACCTTGTTTTGACATCACAATCTGAAATATTTGACAACTTACAGTATTCTTTATGCCTAAACTGAAGACCTAAACATTTATTCTAAGAGGAAATTGTATGTCTAAGCACATTTCTTAAGCTCTGAGCAACTTGTCCATTCCTTGTTAACATAGAAATCCGATAATTACCTGAGACAAAAATCCAATGCTTGCATGGCTCTTTTCAAATGGACGTAGAGTTGTGTGACCTAGAAATAGTTTTGCATAACGCATGTTACTATGCTTCAGTGTAATTACAACTCACGACTGCAGCATGATTAGACAAAACCCTGCTTGTTCAACAGAGCAACATCTAAGACTTAGCAGTCCACGAGAAAAAAAAGTGCATGTAGCAACTTGAAGATGCACGATTATTTCTCAATCTTTCTGCAACATTAGGCTCCATTTTTATGTTACGCAATATAAAAAACGTCATCTTAATTTTGCTTTAGTACTGATAAGACATTGCTATCCTGTAGAGGGCAATCATAAGCAATACACAGAATCTACTTTAGTACTCTATTGTTGTCTCGACACACCCTTTAGACAAAGCAAAGGTATTATGGAACTTATTTTGGTCATTAAGCTGAGGTTCACTTTCAGTTTTACAATGACTGAATGTGCATGCTGGGGTTGTGCGAGTCAAGGCTGCGCACATTGAATACTTCAGTCACATAACCATGAGCTTCTTCATATGAGCAGGAGGGCCTGGGTTTGCTCTAAAGAGAGAGTTGTACAGGAGACACGTGGCATGGAGCTACATCAAAGACCTGGAACATCTGTTACCTGCTACTACACACAACTTTACTGATGCACCAGCATGCTCCTGAATGAAACAAAGAATTCAATAAAGTTGGGGCCCTGCTGAGGAATCTACTGCTGGAGTGAAGTGAAGTGCCAATCCCTGTTGTTGACTATGGATACAATTGTTTTATTACTTCCACCAAGGCCGGAATTGTTTGATATATATTTTTCCATTTCAGTAGGATTGTAGAAAAACTACAAGGCCAATTTTCATTCAACTAGGTAAAAGCTTGTAGCAAAGGGCGGAGGAAGAACCCATTAATACTTTTGTCATCATCCAAGATAGGGCATTTGGCCTTGGTAGCGGTCTGTGCTCTCTGAAAGTCTTCCTAGTGGGCATACTTGTTAATCCAAGAAAATCCAATCCTCCCTCAATGCTACTTGTAAGATTGGCTAATGGAACCACAGTTACATTACCCCCCCATGGGCATGGGCACTTTTGTTAAGAGTGTAAGAGAAGCTGGAAGTCCCGCCTCGAAGAACTGAACCCAATGTCTCTGTAATGGAAAATACAGTATGTCCCTGTTTTAAATCAATCTTGATCACTTGTCAAGAAGTGTCTTGGGTGTGAAGGGTTCACCATTCAAGGCTTCCTTAGGGTTTACAATTTGAACCTGCGGATAACCGGTTGCTCACACAATGTTAACTTTTGCCCGATACAGTTAAGGATTTATCTAATCATATGATTGAAACTTGTCTATTATTATTATTTTGCTCTTCGCTACTTTGATACTATTACAAAATAACTTTCACCATGTTTCCATATTAAGTTTGCAGAGGACTACAACTTTAATACCTCCCAGCGATGAGATATTCTAGCTTTCACTTCCTTACTGGCAAGATGCCAAGACCGTTTTCGCTGGAAGGCGACGGAGGTTCCCTGCAGCACTTTCATAACCCTCAATCTTTATCAATTTTCTATAACTCTATTCAAACACTTTAAAAAGCAGAAATGCTGGCTTTTTTTTCTTTTTATTCATTTAATGCGTTATGATATCCATTGTTTATCATGTTTTATAAAAAAGAAAAAACATTCAGAAAGAGGCGTGTGGTGCAGTGAATTGGTGTTCGGATCAGGGGAGGCAGGTTCAAACCCCACTGCAGTCAGCATGTCGTTGTGTCCCTGGGCAAGACACTTCACCCCAAATTGCTCCTGTGGGGATTGTCCACAGTACTGAGTATGTCACTTTGGATAAAAGCATCTAACAAGTAACATGTAATGTAATGTAAAAAATAAAAGCTGGTACATTGTTTGAATTAAAAAGTTCAATAGACTGAGCAGCAAAGAAGAACATGTGTGGCTAGTAAAAGAAAAAGACCAAAGTACAAAAAAGGTTGTGCATTTTGTCGTTTCTGTAAAACACTACACTTTTTCAGCCTGCAAGAGTATTGTGTCATTTCCTGTGTGAGTGTAAAAAGTCCATGCTTGCCATTTTTACTTGAGAAACATATAAGGACTTTAGAGCAACAAGTGTGATAGTAAACCACGGCAGAGTACTGTACATGCAAAGAGTGTGAGTGGCTCACCATGCTGCAAGCCGGTGCTGTAGACGATCGGTCCGGGCACTCCTCTTCAGATCCCTCCCTCTCCTCCTGTCCACTGGGCTCTGCCGTGCCAGCGGTGGCTCCTGCCAACACAGAAAACACACTACCCTCAGACATTGGGTGTGTGAGTGTGTGTGGGCGGTTGAGGAGTGAGTGATTGCATAAAGGGTTGGATTCCACAACCAACCTCAATTAAAAGCAGTAAGTAAAATGAAAGCTGGCATTACAATCACAAGATATGCAACTGTTGAAGAAGACAAGTAAGGATTTAAGTACCACTCTATACAAATCAGGTCAATGTGTAAACACAGTCCAAACATGCAGCTCTGCAGACAGACATGCAGGCACATGCTTGAAGTGTGACGATGGAAACCTTTGAGCAGCCGGCCTGACCTAAAGAGAGACACTCTGATTTACAGGAAATGCAAACTCGACATTCCTCGTCAGATTATGAGCAGCCAAACAGATAGCCGAAGGAGAAGTGTACAGCTGGAGGTGGACAAACTCCACAACACGCCCAACACACTCACACAGCTGAGTTGGCACGCCGAAGGAGATATCCTGTTCTTCCAACGGTTGTACAATTATTTGATATACTGAATATCTGAAATGTGGCTGCTAATACAATAAAGGGATAGGAAACTGTCAATATATGAACACACAGGACATACTTAACAAACACTTCAATTACTGATATGAAAAGTAAAACTGTGATATTGCACTTCTTCTCTTCCTGTGCTCAAGCTTATTCAAACAGGAAGCTCAGTGTACGTTTAAGGAGAGTGATACACACAGTTATACAAAACATAGAAATACTTCATTGTGTTTAGTATGAACCGTTCAGTACAATACATTCATTACAAGGACACAACTTGAAACTGGATCAAAGTTCTCGCTGCTGAGTGCCGTCGTCTCACTTCCCTACACTTTTTTTTCCAGACACACCCCCCTTTGCACACAGCTCCACTAAAAGAAAAAACGTCCAACTCACAAAAAACTGTTCACAAAGTTGACTACTCTTACCTGGTCAAAGGGCTGAAGCAGTGCACAGGACACTTTCTGTGGCGTCTACCTTTTAAGATTGAATTAAAGCTCAATGCTTAGCAAAGTAGCAGAAGTCTCCGTCTCCCAAACACATACTGGTTGTAATCCAGGGCATGACATACTCACTCCCTCCCTCCCTCGCTCTGTCTCTATTGCTCACTCGCGTTCCCTCCCACTCACTATGTGCCAGGCTTCTCAAAGAGAAAGAAGCCACACTACAGGGGACGGATCCTGACCCTGACTCAGTCCCCTCCACTCAGTACTCATTTTACTAAAAGGAATGGCTTCCATTGCTAATCAGCCATGAATGTAGAAATAATCACATGTAGACAACCCGTCAAAAAAGGTACAATATCTCACTCTAGGGAATATAATAACCTACTGACTCAACAAAAGTACGGCATCAGCCAATATAATACAGCAATAGGCCTGTTAAAGGTGAGAGTAACACTATTAACATAATGAGGTTTAAGGTGACCAAACCTTTAAAGCTGCATTCATTGATGATGAGGCCATTTATGGGCAGAATGACTTAACTTTAGCCTGACATATGTTTACATTTCCTTCCATCTTTTCATATGGGCAACTTGAAATTACACCAAACATTTTTACAATGCAGAATATAATACAAACATCTTTGTATTATTACACTTTTTACAAGTGTTTTTATGGCAAGTGAGAAAAGTTGGTGCTTTAATAAAAGCAAAATGCAATAAGATATTTGACAAGTAATAATTGATGAAGTTCTAAAAAAATGGGGGGAAATTAAGTTAATCAATCACGTTTTGAGTGTGAATTTATTATATATATATATTATTTTTTTTCAAGGCACCACAATTTGGAGAATTAACTGCTGCAAGAGACACTTCGTTGTGATTTGCAAACCCTTTTGGTAAATTGTATCAGCTGAATGAAACTTATTGTATCAAAACAAAGACTATTATTTCCGACATGATTTCTCATCAGTCCCCAGTTTATAGGATATGCTTGTGAAGAACAAAACAAAGCAGCTTAGATGTTGTCAGTGAAGTAAACATCCAGTGAACAGAAGGGTGTGTACCTCTGTATATAAAAAAGGAGTGGTGTTACTTTGTTCCAGATACCAGTACACACACCTTCCAGCATTATGCAAACCTAAGCATGTGAAATCCTGCCTTCAAATGTAATGTCATTGATAGTGCTGTGTACTGTACGTGATGTGCATTGATTAAACAAACAGTCAATTACTGACGATGATTTAAGGTCTTGTTGCTTTGTTAAAAAACTACAACATGATCATTTTCTACCCTGGAATTTGCTCAATATAACTTATAGGGCTGTGTATCACGTGACATGTTTATATTGATATAGTATCTGAATCTCTGCACCAAAACTATACAACTGTATATGATATTAATATGTTTCTTTGCAAACACTTTTTGCATTTAACAAAAACACATTCATCTGCAGTTTTCCAAACATGAACCCTCCAAATACTTTTCAAATAAAAAACATTATAACTGACAAACAAATTGGATAATTCTCAAGGCATAACTGAATATCGATCTTAAAATAAAAAGCATTTGGCCAGCTTGTTTGACTTTGAACAAAGCTTTAACATCATGTTTGGAGTGTTGGGTGTGGGTGATGGCAGCTACTTTAGGAGCCAGTGATTAATGCCATTGACAACATGTGTAAAAAATGTAGCACCTGACTAAAAGCTTTGTCTTTTGACCTTCAGATTAATCCTAAATGTCCATAGATGATGAGGTCTGATGCAGCAGATGTATTATTCATAATTATATCAGGTATTGAAGAGTTATTGTAATAGACTTTTACCTTTAGCTAGACGCTCCTTATAAAACAAGCTACTGTAAATGTATAAGAAATGCATGATACCAACAACATACCAAATATTTGTCATGCAGTTGTATTCAATGTGCAAATAGTGTATCATTCACTTAATAGTCTATTTCTCAGTCTCACATCTTAATTATTAAAAAAGGTGGTACTATGATGATACAGCCACATAATCAAGATGTGATTACAGTTGCTAACAAATCTAATGTAAAAAAAGTTCAACACGAAACTATTATTATCTACCAAGCAAAGTTAAAAAAATTATACAGATATTGGATGCCAAGAACACCCCTTAGCTATATGAAAATGTATCTTAAAATAAAGTTGGCAAAGGCTAAATGATGTACATTGTAAGGGTAACATAGACATTAAGTATTAAACAAAGGAACGTATTTACAGAAAGACAGTAATAGTGGTGAACATTATGAAGTTTGTTTTTTAAAAACAGTTTCTCTTCCTCCTGAGAATAAAATAAAATTCCAGTCATGTGGGGGATTCTTCTGTTCCTCAAACAAAAACAGAAAAACCATTGAACTAGAAATATCTATTGATTGATTGATTGAAAAGTTTATTAACAGCTTGTATATTGGGTACAGTACAGTACAGCTCAAAACATACAATTGTTAAGGGGATGCAGACCAGAGAAAGACTTTCGTCTTGTTTACATCAGGGTCCCCCATTTCCAATTCATCATATTACCTATCATTACCGGTAAACGTGTCAGCTCCAGAGAATAACAGGTGCTGTGACAGGCTCGTGACAACACAACAGGTGTTAACGGATGATAGCAGTGATAAAGTTTAAAGAGGTGAAAGTGAAAGTGGACTCACTACAGGCTGGCACTGTACTAGGAGGCGACTAGTTGACAAACCGAAAGTGTGTGTGTGTGTGTGTGGTGTTTGCACACGTTAGCATCATGCTAGCCGCCGGATAGCGAGATTACTAGAGGCTGGTGTGTCTAATTCGCTCACATACCAACAGAAAATGACACACCGCTAAGGTTCACACGTCCAACACAAGTTTGACAGCCTGGGAATATGTCAAGCTCAATATATTATTTAGAAGTTACTTCATTTTTAAAAGATAAATCGAGTTACTCACTCAGAAAGAATCAGCTGACACAACGGTGACTCAGTAGACTGCAAGACTTCCGCATTCTTGTGTGATGACAAAAGCGCTGACCAATCGTCAGGAAGGAAACTGACCATTTCCAACCAATAATGCTACAGAGTACCTCTCGGCAAATTAGAATGAAGAACAGTCAAGCAAGTGAGTACCACACACCCACAACACAGCCAATCAGGTGCCACACGGCTCCTTAAGCGGACCAATAGAAAATCACAGCGCGGCACAAACTGGATACACACATACACAGTGCGGTACGTGCGCACAAGCACACTACAGTTAAATCCGTCAGAGACCGGCAGGGTTTTCAAATATGCCTATTTTCATGATACATCCGATCGGTAACATTTTTCAAAACTGAAATGAATAGCTTTCAAAAAGAGTTGAATAATATATTTCATATGTCATATGACATGTCATGCCATAATAAACCGAAAATAAGCGGCAATGGAAACAGAAGTAAAATAGAGAAGCAAGCCAGAGAGGTCGGAATAACCTTTAAAAGGTCATAAATCAATAAAATGTGATATGTCAAGCTCAGTTCTAGTCCAAAATGTGACGATTTGCTCTCTTTAAACAGTCAGACATTACATTGGCCTCTGAGTGAGAACTAGTGGTGCCGGGTGTTATTGACTTTTAACTGAAGTTAGAAGTGACAAAACGATTAATTGATTACTACAAAAAACAACATTGAAGGCTATACACATATAGACCACTGAAAGGTGACTTATGCAAATGTGTTTGAAAATTAACCGCATGCTCTCCCTGACACAGACAGTGGAATGTGTACACATACATCTGACATGCCTGTGCAGTTCACAGCTCTCTAGCATCTGGGGAGAGACACTACTATTTCAGTTCATCAGCCTCGTCTGTGACAGCATGGACCTGCCTAACCTCACATGCCTTTCAATACAGTCAACCAACACAACACCTCACTCCCATGTTGGCTACAATCCTTTCATGACTCCCCCTTATGTTAATGTTTGCTTTACAACCAAAGGCAAGATTGACAGTGAATGAAGTGACATTTGTCCCAGTTATATAAAGTAAATGTAATGAATAAGTTGTCATTTCTGTTAGACTCGTGATTACAATAATATGCGAGTTCTCATGCAAAGGAAATTAGATGCTATAAATAGAATGTATAATCCCTCAGAATATTAATAACATAAAACGAGGAACTATTCACGATCAGTTCATTTGCTTGTAGAATGTTCTGGGTGTTTTCATTGATTCAATAGTGGGTGATTGCCTTTCTGTTTCTGTTGAAATCAGGCACTTTTGCTCCCTCTGGTGATGGAAATCAGGAACCAGAAGAACATCTTAAAGTTGTGGAACAGCTGTATTTTTATTCAGCGTTGCCTGCCTCCTAGTTTGGTTTATTTGAAATGCAATACATATTTCATGATGATGTAATGAGTCTCAATATAAACCGTTATTCACCTGAGGATACCTCACCTGAGAGGTATTGTACATCCTTCAGAATGAGAGTAGTATACCTCATTATTTGCTATGATGAGGTTAATGTGTCTATGTTTCTATGACGACTGAGGCTCAGAGGACTGACAACTGATTAGACACTGGACTCAGGCGAGATGAAAAAAACATCTGTTATTGAACTGTTTTAGTTAGAAGTGCATAAGTAAGGGAGGAGGCGGACAGGTGGGTGTAGATCCTAAAGGACCAATCACAGTGGGTCATCCGGTCAGTACTTATCTGCACCCCTGCACTGATTTTGATCCTTATTTTCTCTAAACTGTGGCCCGGGTACAATCACAGCATGGTAGGAGAGTCAATTAGTCAATATTGAGACATTATCACCGCTGCGTTACTGAGGGGATCATTATTATAACTTCATTGGATAAAGACCAGGGACACTGTAGCACTTGAAGTTCTAATGATCTTTATCTTTTCTTTCTTCTTAGACAAGCTACACAGATAAAGGGGAGAAGGTAAGATTTGAAGTGCTTGTGAAGAAGGACTTTGATGTGTGATGCAGTTTGATTTGTGAACAGTTCTGTTAGTTCTGCTCGATATAGCCAAGTAGCTAAATGTTGTAAGAATAAATGGATTGTGCTGAACCTACGGCTATTATGAGATTTCGAATATGACTAAAACATTTTACAGAAGGCCTCACACGATTACAAGTTACTCACCAATAGAGTATAGACGTTAAACGTTAACAGAATTAAGAGAAGCATTGATGTTTACTGTTTCTGTTATGGATTTCTGTTTTATTTAGGCATAGCTCAATTATAAATATTTGCTGGACAAATCTATGTTTTTTTTAAATGTTTTACTGAGAATACCGATGAAAGTGTTAGCTTTGCAGGAATGTGTTGTATGTTCTCCTGAAGAAATTTTAATTGTATTAGCTGATGTTGCTTTCTAGCACGCAAGGGGAAGGTTTGTCAAGTTTCATCACATCACCTTCTGGGTCGGCAATGCTAAGCAGGTCAGAATCTACACCCTGATATTTACTCTTCTCTCATCTGTGACAGTTTCAGGATTTCAGCACTGGTCCAATCCGATTTTTTCTTACTAACATAATTAATAACTGGATCCAGATGTCTTTTTTTTAGATTCAACATATTGTATCTATTCCACATATTGATTCCTGAATGATTGAAAAAGACAAATCATGTACTGAAAGTACCTAGAACTGCTTTGAAAATATAACTTACCCTGGTTCCAGCTTTTCAAATGTGAGGATTTGGAGCTTTGTCATAAAGTCTTAAAATCTTGAAAATAACAACAAATAACACTTTTTTTTTTAAAGTTCACCCTTATCTCTAGCACTAGACCAATGTGCCTCTCACAAGATTCTTTAGACTTCTTGTATAGATTAGAGTACATGATCAGCAGTTTCAACATTCAAACAAAAACATTTTTTTTATTATATATTTATATCTTATTTACAAATGTTTCACTACATTTAGTTGAAGAGAAATGTAATTTACATTGTAGAAAACGTAATAAATCTGAATAAATTCATATAAAAAACAAACAAACATTGAATTGGTTAAGCAGACAGGTCAAACACACAACAGTGATTGAAAAACAAACACAGTAACTCCTACATTTTAAGTAGGAGTTCCCCACTGTTTCTCACCTTGTCATAGTTAAAGTCCCTCCTTAGTGAAAGACACTGTGACACTTTGCAGGCGGCCTCCTTCTACTGTGATAAGATGGGCTTCGAGCCTTTGGCCTATAAGGGTCTGGAGACGGGCAGCAGAGAGGTGGTGTCGCATGTCATCAGACAGGATAAGGTATGCAGTCTGTCATCCTGTGCTGATTGAATTATCACTCAGTAAATCCACAATCAGTGATACACAACACCCTCCTCTCTCCTCACAGATAATATTTGCTTTTGAATCAGCGCTTAATCCTGGAAATGAAGGCAAGTTTTCTCACGACTTGAGACTAAATGAAAGATAAAATGATGTGCACATGACATACAGTAGGATGGCTTCCAACATGTATCTATGTTCCCTCAGAGATGGGAGAACACTTGGTGAAGCATGGAGACGGAGTCAAGGACATCGCTTTCCAAGTGGAGGACTGCGACTTCTTAGTCAAGGTACCAAAAGCAACAAGAGACAAAACATGACTTCCAAGAGACACAAAATGACTACAAAGAGATACAGAATAATGAGACACAAAACAACTACAAAGAGTCACATAACAACCACGAAGAAAAACAAAAAACTACAAAGAGACATATAACAATCAACAAGAGAAACAAAACAACCACAGAGACAAATAACCACAAAAAGACACAAAACAACCACAAAGAGACACAAAACAACTACAAAGAGACACAAGACAACAACAAAGAGACACAAAACAACCATAAAGAGACACAAGACAAGAACAAATAGACACAAAACAACTACAAAGAGACACATAACAACCAAAAGGAGAAACAAAACAACTACAAAGAGAAACATAACAACCAAAAGGAGAAACAAAACAACCACAAAGTGCCAAATAACAACCAAAAGGAGAAACAAAACAACTACAAAGAGAAACATAACAACCAAAAGGAGAAACAAAACAACCACAAAGAGACACATAACAACCAAAAGGAGAAACAAAGCAACTACAAAAAGACACATAACCACAAAGAAACACAAAACAACTACGAAGAAACACAAGACAAAAAAAAAGGCTCAACATCACCCGAGCTCACTTTAACTTATTTTGATTAAAATGTAGGCTTCAATAACGTTCCAAATTCAAGAAATAACCCCAATTACATGTATATTATTATGTGCAGTGCACTCGGTGTGTGCTGAAATAGGGGAAACATGCTGGTGGTGCAACAGATTTAGCCTGATTTGAACTCTTTACCTCAGTTAAAGTCAGACTGGCTATGGTTGAACTCTCTCTGTCGACCATCAGGTGGCTACAAAGAGACAGAATCACCTCTGAATGTACTCAGATTTGAGATACTTGCATGTTAAGCAATTTATCACAGCATATGTAGAAATGTATTCTGTCTTCAGCCACTGGAGGGCTTCCAAGAGACATCTTCAGAGAGAAATACTGTTAAGGTCCTGTGTTTGTGACAGACAGCTAAAGGGCGAGGAGCTGTGATCGTGAAGGAGCCCTGGGTGGATCAGGATGGCCAGGGGAGGATCAAGTGTGCCGTGCTTCAGACGGTACGCACATGTTCAAGCCTCATGTGATTACACATATGAGACTGGGGATTAATAACAATATCTGTCACTGATTTTCTTTCAGTATGGAGATACAACTCACACACTGGTTGAGTACCTCAGTCCCTACAAAGGCCTCTTCCTGCCAGGCTACAAAGAGCCTCCGTTTAAGGATCCTCTGTTAGCCAAACTGTGAGTGTCTAACATTCCCAACATGTTTATTATGGGTATTATCCCTTTTTTTGCAGAACTGTCATGAAAAAATACTCATGCAATGATTGTTTTCTCTTCATTTCTTTTTAGTCCACTGGCAGGTTTGCACTTCATCGATCACATTGTGGGAAATCAGCCAGACGACCAAATGGTGCCAGTGACAGACTGGTAAGACTGCTTGAGCGCATGTACACATGGAGGGCACAGCAGGCACACGGGGCAAAAGGACAAGTAAACACGACACACATGGTCACTCTGTCCCATGCAGATATACAAGTTGGCTCCAGTGCAACATCACTGGCCTATAAAATAAACAAAATCCTCATTACTTTTCCCAAAAAACTGAGGATCCATTTTCTACAGTAAGTCGGGTGAAAATAATTTTCCATCTTGGCATTACGACCTTAGAACAGACACAAAAAAAACTATCATAGTTCTTTATTATTCTTTTTCCATCTGTGAAACAAAATCTTTGATTAAACGTTTGTTGTTGTAATACTCATTTAGTTAAGCCAAACATTACCACACATGTCTTCATTGACTAAATGACGGTAGGTTGTTTGCCTTTAACTCCCAAAATGACATATATGACCTTAGTATTTGTGTGGCATACACACATTATAATACCTCTTTCGTGCATTGAAAATATAACTCACCTGGAGTTGTGCACATCAGCCTCTTGTGGCTGCTATACGTATTACAACCCTAAGAAAAAAGATACCGATTTAAAAATAAAAATCCCCCTGAATTTTTTTTTTTTAGAAAAAATAAAGGATTAATTAAGATCATCCTGGAAAACCAAAGATGGATCACCAGAATGTTTCTCCTGTGTCTATTGAGGCTTCGGTAAAAAAAGACATTTCAATAATGAAATAAGACTGAGCTTGCTCATTTAGCCCATGCTCACATATTTTGTCCGGGTATGTTTTTAGGTATGAGAAGTGTTTGATGTTCCACCGGTTCTGGTCAATAGACGACAAGCAGATCCACACGCAGTACAGCTCACTGAGGTCCGTAGTGGTGACCAACTATGAGGAGACCATCAAGATGCCCATCAATGAACCTGCAAGGGGGAAGAAAATGTCACAAATCCAGGTGTGACTTCATCAGCTTCTAGCATTGGTTCACAGGGCTTTATCACTCTGGTGTAGCACCGGGGAGTAACTTCATGGTACAGAGACCATCTTAAATGCTTGGTTTTGTTCATGCCTAATATGTTCTAAGTTGTATGGTTTTATTTGTTCTTATGGGTAACTGTTGCATTCTGAACCGCCTATGGGAATCAGTATAATTTGCACTAAGTGTTATTTTCCCATCCACCCAAAGGTGCACTATATGGTTACCTCTAATAATACATGTTATACTAACTTGTGAATTGCAAGTGCCCAGCTCATTTAATGTGTTAAATGTGAAAGCTAAATGTAATTTGCAGGGTATCACAGAGGTTTATTGCAGTTAGTCCCCAGCAGCTTGAGGAACAGTTGTGCAATTAAGCACTAAATGAACTCAATGTTAATGGGGATCTCCCTGTGTTGAAACGTCCTGGTTAATAGCCCTGTCTCAGTGCTTTAATGTTCTGCATCCCCCTCCTCACAGGAATATGTGGACTACAACGGGGGCCCAGGTGCTCAGCACATCGCCCTGAACACGTCAGACATTATCCAAGCTGTGAGTCTCCCCCGTTCATTTTCCCTACAGCATTCAGCTTCATTTTCCCACAGCCTCCGCAAAATCTGCAAGTAAAGGCAAGTTTAAGAAGCTGATTCTCTTTTGTGTGCGCTTGAATCAGGTGGTGAACCTGCGCGCCCGGGGGATGGAGTTCCTCTCAGCGCCTGACAAGTACTACGACAACCTGCGGCTGAATCTCAAAACCGCCAAGATCAAGGTGAAGGAGGACCTGGACCGTTTACAGGTGAGGAGACGTGTGATTTCAGCAAGCCTGACATTATTTACAACCTTTTTTGCTTGTGTCATTCCAAACTATAAATCTGTGTTTTTAACTTTTAAGGAATTGAAAATCTTAGTTGATTTTGACGACAATGGCTACCTCCTCCAAATCTTCACCAAACCCGTGCAGGACAGACCGACTCTCTTCCTGGAGGTCATTCAGCGGCACAACCACTTTGTAAGTGGAAAAATTACTTATTATTATAAGTTAAGGTACTTATAGCACACAAATGTAACTAAAGTATGAACATATAAAATATGGCCTCCGCCAGTTTTACTATTGTATTTACATCTGCATTGACATCTACTACATTGATGTTTCCTTTTACTGCTGTTTATGTTTGAGGTTGTGCACATTACTTAACATCTGCAACCTTTGGTAGTTTAATGCACAGCAATGCATCATATTCGATAAGATCAACATTTGGTTGTAGCTTTGTCGTTGTCATTGGAGAAACACAGAAAGAAAAGTCAGTTTATGATGAGTACCTCAGAAAAACGACCCCTTTTTCAGCCTTCAAGACCATGGATTTCCAGCTTATCCAAGATACTTTCATAATCATTTATTTGGCTTAAGAAGTAGGAGAATTCCCCAAAGCATAAAGGAATAATTTATCCTTTAGTTTATCATGAACATTCAACATCTGGAGATTAAGGCTTTACACTGAAAAGGAAGGGAGAAAAACTATAATCTGAAGAGTAAACAGTCTAACGTCGGAAAGTTGCATAAATATAATTACTCAATTATAATAATTGTTGTATAGTATAGTAAAATATTGTTGTAGTATAGTAAAGTAAAAGTTGTAATTGCACTAAAGTACAGTATTTGAGTAAATGTACTTTGTTACTGCCAGTTACACAAACTACTGGTATGGTTGGTCCACTAATGGTAGTCTTATCGTGTTTTTGGGGTGCGACCAATAGGAATGTGGTGCTGTTTCTAACGTCCTCACCACCTTAAAGAGTGAGAGCGGCCTCAACACCTGTTTGCAGCTCCCACCCAGAGTGAACAGTATAACAGCAGCCCACTTGTAAAACCCCAGTAAATCTATCACAGGAGCAGATTAAAAGGCTCCCTGCTTCACAGCGAGGGGGATCTTTGGATTGGGTTGCACCCTGTGGCACTCCATTTATTACCCAGCACCCATTCTGCCTGTCAGAACAGGCCCATCATGTCCATCATATCCAGCGTTTCACTGAAGATGTGGATACAATGCATGAAAGTGAGAAACTGAAGCTCTCAGAGCAACCACCCAACACTTGGTCTTTTGATTATCCATGATACAAATATTGACATGATTAGTTTGTGAGCCCCTGGTGAGCTCCCATTGAACCCTGTGAGAATATTTCCCAGCCTCAGACTTCAAAGTTTCTTACTGTACGGTGTCTGAGAGAAGAACCCCAGAGCCATAAGGAATGACACAGAAGACGGCAGATCTTTGGGTAATTAGCCATCTGTGTGTGCTTGTTCTCTCTCCAGGGCTTTGGGGCAGGAAACTTCAAGTCTCTCTTTGAGGCCATTGAGAAGGACCAAGAAGCCCGTGGCAACCTCACCTAGATGACACCCGACAGGCAAGCCAAAGCCTCGAACTGATGCTTGCCTGCTGCTGCCAAACCACACCAAATATCATTGTACGTCTCAACATCGCTATAAAACACATGTACCGAGTGTTGATTATCTTCATGAGATTGACTGCTATTAGGTATGTTGCTTATAGATTGCATGCTGTACGACTAAATAAAGATACTCAAGTTCATGAAGGTTGGTTAGTATTTGGGAAATAGAATCATTTCTAAAGGAAAAGTTCAACAATTTGGAAAGTATTTGCTTGTTTGCCAAAGTTACATGAGAAAATTGATACCAATCTGTAAATGATGATGAAAGTCCTGCTTTAAAAATTGTACTTTATTAAAAAATATATATATGGAAAATGAAAACAACAGTTTTTATTTAAGAAGCAAGCTATGTCAAGCTGTGAGGTTTAGAGGTGCTGGTAGGTTGTTTTTGTGTAAAGGCCAATTTCTCCAAAACCCATAGGGGCCTATTAGTCTAGCAGGAAGGGCCCTCAGATTTTGAGATACCCCTACCCGAGGTAGAACAAAACACAACAATGATTGTTCTTATCTTTAGGGTCTCCCATTAATGAAATTGATTGTTGTAAAAAAAAGAAATTCGGGAAAAAAAAGTTTTGGATTGTTCTTTAGAACTACCCCAATCCCTGAAAAAGAGCCAAATTAGAACAGGCCGAATATGGGAAAGGTGACAAAAAAGCCCATAACTTAAGGATAACTTTTTTCCTCTTCAGATTTGCTGAGGTATGAACCAGATGGCTGCCCTACATCACCAAATAGTCAGACAATTATCTACCTAAAAGAATTCTGAATTATAGTCCTGCAAACTTAGCTTTAGTTTAGACGGAAATTGTACTTTTTGGTGATAGGAACATACTGTAGGACTCCATCACTTTTCTCTCATTTATCAGCAAAACAGAAATCCCTAAAAAAGATACCATTACTGAATTGTCTAGGGTGCTATTGAACACTAACCAGTAGTTGTATGGAAATATCTGGTACAGTTATATTGCAAATTAGATTTCGAAGGGGAGGAGGTGAAGAGCATCTGCACAGCAGGAGTCAGCACTTTGACATCACTCAGTGATCAGGAGGAGACAGACACAAGGATGGTGCTCCATGCCATACATCTTGCAGTCATATTCCCGCATCATTGCGAGGTCTGATGACACAGGTGTGGAAGTACTGCTCATATACTGTATTATGCAAGCAAATAAATGTTTGGTTCATCTCTAGTGCATGCATGCAGACCATGGNAAAGAGAACAGCAAGCACACAAAGAATAAAGTATGATTTTAGTTTTTACGAAACGTTTTTTGTTATGGAATCAACTAGGAGGTGTATTGCCACTCCAATTTCCAATCACAGGGCTTGTTGACTAATCAAGAGGTTTGTCAAGCAAAGTGGACTGGCATCGTCACAACGATAGCTAAGGATTGTGGGTAATGTAGTGTCTTTGGCCATCCTAAACTCAGAAAAAACTATTTGTTTCTCAGAATCAAAGGGGAGAAACCCAAAGCATTGTACACAATTTAAAAACAATTACTGTTGTGTAATTAATAGGTATAATCTGGAGTTTTTTTTGTTGAGTTATCAGGGTTGGGGAAAAATAGGACCCAAATGCAGAATGAGGAGGAAGCTGGTTTCAAAAGGAAACAAAAGGCGAGCTTTATTCAACAAAAGCTGAACAAAAACAATAATCCAAAAATAGGTACCAGGTAGCATCCAATACAAATGTAACAGTGACCAACATGAAGGGGACCAGGAACGACAAAATAATGAACCAACACTGAACACAGGAAGAGACAAGACTAAATACAGAGAGGGGTAATCACAAGATGAGAAACAGCCGGGCAGGGGAGGAGAAACACAAGGGCAACAGGTGAACACAATCAGACAATTAGACACACCAGGGAAACTAACGACAAGAGGAAAAACACAGGAAGAAGGACCAGACAATAAACCAGGAGGAACACACCCATAACCAGACATACAAAACTACAACCGTGACATAACATAAGAATCCTGACAGAACATTGATGGGCCGGATAAACACATGACGCCAAGACAATTCAAAGTGCTTCTAAAAACACAATAAAACCTGTCGTCATCATTTTAAAATCAGCTGATGTATGACGAGTTAAGCAAGTATGCAAACAAACACAATATTCATATGAAGCCCTTTAAGATCTTTGGGCCTAACGTCATCCAAAACTCAATAAGCAAAACTCACACCTTACAAAGAACAACTGCATCTGTTCACACATGCTTGTATACTGTATGACTCTTCCAGGATACCATCTAGTTGGGTACAAGTATACGATAGCAAGGTTAATACACTTTATTATTAAGCTTTAATTCCATATTTGCCACAACAAAGCCATTAAGAAATCAGAAACACACCGTCTTCTTTCCAATCTTTCAGTCTTTGGCAAGTTGCAAAATAAGTCATATTCTCGTTAGTCATGCGCCCAATCATGTGCTGTATATATACTGTGTGATTTCAGCTTGCAGTCACTTTGATTTACTTTACAACAGGGGTCCAAAAAGGATCAACCAAAATACAAACATGTGGTGTTGAAGAGGCAGTTGTGTGTGTGTGTGATGTGGGAATGTATTGTATTAAAGGTCCCATGTCATGCTTTTCCGGTTCTGACCCGTCCCCTTGTATGTTATGAAGCTTCTGCATGTGACCGGTCTGCAGAGTCCCAAACCCTCAAAGTACACCCTGTAAGGAGTAAAACTCTAACACAGAGAAGACCTGTCTAGCTGCCCCAGAACACCTCGTTGGGGGTTTCTCTTTCTCTTCCTGGGTGCAGTGACGTGCCCATACCCAAATGGACCCATTGGTCCAAATGGACCAATCCGTGGAGCCGTTCCGTTACGTCCGCAGAGCCGTTACATTTGGACCAATCCGCGGACTTCCTCACACACACACTCAATCTCTTCTCAGCTGCAGCTCCGCCGATTTCATCTCCCTGAGACGGCGGAACGTGGCGAGGCTGGGGGTGTCGGGCTGGTTTCGGGATGGGTTTCGCTGTGTCTCGCAGACGGCCACTGGGCTCACAGGGAGGGGGGGCAGGAGCTCCAACAAGCCGTGAAGGACAGAGAGTGAATACACATACTATACAGAGATGCTGTTTGAGAAACCAATGTGAGTTTGGAACATTGAACAATATAAATCTATTCTAGTAGACCNACTAAACACCACTCTCTCTGACAGAACACCTCACTGAGTGATTTAACTCATATGTATAACTTTCAGGTTTCTCTTTTCAGCCGCAGACCCCATGTTGCCTCTTTATGTGCGTCGCTAAGTTCCTCTTTGTCAGGATTCTCATATTTTGTCACGTTTGTAGTTTTGTATGTCTGGTTATGGGTGTTTTCCTCCGTGTATATTGTCTGGTCCTTCTTCCTGTGTTTTTCCCCTGTCGTTAGTTTCCCTGGTGTGTCTAATTGTGTTCACCTGTCGCCCTTGTGTTTCTCCTCCCCTGCCCGGCTGTTTCTCGTCTTGTGATTACCCCTCTCTGTATTTAGTCTTGTCTCTTCCTGTGTTCAGTGTTGGTTCATTATTTGTCATTCCTGTTCCCCTTCATGTGGGTCACTGTCACCTTTGTTTGGACGCTACCTCGTACCTGTTTGTGGATTCTTGTTTTGCCTCGTGCCTCGTACCTGTACCTGGCTTCTTGTTTTGTTTGGCTTTTGGGAAATAAAGCTCACCTTTTTGTTTCCTTTTGAAACTGCTTCCTCCTCATTCTGCATTTGGGTCGTATTTTTCCACACACCCTAACACATATAGCAGAAGCTCAAATTCTCTTGCGGCTGGCAAAGACTCTTCCAAGCTGGCAGAGTCCAAAATGGGCCAAATCTTTGAGCTCGCTGAGATGGGTCTTGGGTTTGGTGAATGCCGTTGTCTTTCCTATTCTGTACAAACTACTTGTTGAACCACAGCCAGTGAGTGCACGACATGCTGGGAGACCGTTAGACATGTCTTTTCCAATGTTCTCACATGTTGTTGATGGGGACATATCTCTCTCTCATTCCATGGTCTGCATGCATGCACTAGAGATGAACCAAACATTTATTTGCTTGCATANTCTCTGGTGATCTATTAAAATAGTGATTTGTATATTTCACTTACCGGGTATGAGATCTTTACAGTTCTCGGATTGTGCTTTACAACTACCCATATCACATTACCCGGTAAGTGAAATATACAAATCACTATTTTAATAGATCACCAGAGATCTGCAAGTTGTTTTAACAGATTATCCCAATTTTAGAGCCATGCACTGAGGAGGAGGAACAGCTTAGCAGAAAAATGATGAGCTACTGGAGCAACTTTGCTCGCACAGGGTAGGAATTTACCTTTTGTTACAAGATAATACACACATGGAGATAAGACTGTTTTTATAACTGTGATTGTGTGTGTTTGTTAAGGTCTCCTAATGGGGATGGGCTGGCCCACTGGCCAAAGTACGGCACAGGAGAAGAATACTTGTCAATTGATTTAAAGGAGCAGGTAGCTGGCCAGCACCTAAGGGAGAAGCGGTTTGTCTTCCTGACTCAGACTCTCCCAGAAAAGATCCGACAACACAAAGAGAAGATGGAGCGCAACAAGCTGTAGAACAGTCTCCGCCACCTCCCAATTTGTGAAATGTTTGTGTTGCAATGGCATAAAAAGACATGGCATAGAATAAAAATTAAAAGACAAGACTGATAAGACTCATCTGGGATTTGAAACTACACATTCCTGAGTTGAACCCTCATCATGTACCAGTATGTTTCATGTGAACAACCAGGAGCCACTATGTGATTCAAATGTATATTGTTATAATATGGGAATCAAATTGATTACCTGTTTATTATGCATATGGAGTCGCTAAACCTAGTTCTGGGAAAAGATGTACGTTGTGATTATGTTATTGTAAGACTTTTTTGGCTTCTCAACCCAGTACATAAATATATTAAAAGAAAAAACATATTATAACTACATGCCTAAATATTATGGTTCATGTGCTACTGCAGAGCATTTTGAGCACTGAGAACTACAGTCTTGAGTCAATGTGAAAGTTACAGGAGTTCTCTTTCAGTATAAACGTTTTGGATTTGGATAATCATGTTGCAAGAACGGTTTTATTGTTCTACTTCTAGTGGTTGAAAAGACAGTTGATTATTACGATATGCAGGGAGTTCATGAGAGGTGACACATTATGCAATAAGTATGCTAAGTCAGCTGTGTAAACTAATCACATTTTTTTCAAACTTTTATTTTTATTTTTTATTTTACAAAATGTTTTGGAATGTTTCAAACATTACACTCTTTTCATACATTCAATTAGTGCAAAAAAGATTGTTAGGAGAAACCATGTTGACATCATCTATAAAACTGTTCAAAGTGCTCACAGTGTAATGTTCATAAAAGGGGTAAAAAAAAAAAGGACAAATACAACAACAAACAAGACAGAAATAAAATACATAATACAAGGAGATATGTACGGTTCTGTTTCAGTTCGGATCAGTGGGGAATTGTTTCAGAATATGAAATAAACATTGAGCTTTGGATCGTTTTTGTATTTTTAAGGATTTCAGGTAACATTGAAACTCATTTAAGAAAACAATCAGTTTGGATGACTTCAGGATTCGATTCTTGTGAATAAAAAATGTGGCAAGGCATAAAATAACATTAGAGCAGAGTTCATCGCCTTTCTTTTGCAAGGTCATACCAAATATCACATTATCTCTAGTGATAGAGATAATGTGACAGGTGCAATAGTGATTCTATGGATTCAGTTATGTGAGAGCGCCATCTGTGGCTTGTGTGAGACATTGCACTGTAGTGTAAACAACATTTCTGTACTTACACTCATGCAAGGTTAAAATGACAGTTTTAGATACAGTAAGTGTGTATAAGCCTAGCTCAAACATGAACAGACTAGCGTAGTATCATGTTATAGCTTAACAGAAAGAAGGATGTGAAATATCCTATACGAGAAAATGCTTGGAGTTACTATGGCCTGTTTAACCGTCCGGAAAGTCTTGATGTCTTTTTGTTGATGTAAATGACCAATTGCTTTGATATAAAAGCGACAGAGTCACGCCTTGTGTTGCACGTCATAGGTTAATAAGTTCAGGATTCAACTTGTCAAAGTTGAGACAGATTCTTTGGAGGTTTCATTCACGGTTTGCAAGTCCTTCCTGTTTGCAGAATCAAGCAGTGTGTAACCAGCAGAGACCATGTTCCGTGCAAAACAAACTTTCTTCTTTCTGACGTCTGTTTTATTCCTCTATGTTGCTGCAAATCCACATGGTAAGTGAAGTAGATTACTTATTTCTTTGCACGATAAAGTCCGTGGCAACACTTGTATGCAGATCTGGCTGCAAGCTAGTCTAGATAGCAGGTATGGAGAAGTTGATTTTCTTTAAATATCTTTTAAAAGGTCTATGACTGGAAGCTACCTGTTTGCATTTTCTTACGCCTCAATCGAGTTGACCTTTCAGCCACTGACGATCGTGCCCGAGAGCCCTATGTCCAAAGGTGAAACATCTCTGCCAAAGAGCAAATTAGGATAAGAGTTCATGCTGTAGTTAATATTTCTTTTTTTTGCTGTCTTCATGTAATAAGATGATATTCAACTAATTGTTGCCAAGTGAGTTATATTTTTGATTTAGTTATACAAACAGCATTGCAAAGAAGATTAAAGACTGCAGACCAGGGGTGTCAAACTCAATTTAATCGCGGGCCACATCAGCATTATGGTTGCACTCAAAGGGCCGGTTTTAACTTATGTATAAATATATGTATAACATAATGTATTATATTACATTATTGCCTCTGCATTGGAGTATTATTGGATAGGGTAATAACTTCATAATTAACTACGTCTGAAAGCAGAAGTATGGGGCAAATAATTGCAAGTCTCTTCAGTAAGAATGTCACAAATGATTTCAAAGGAAAAGCTGGAAAAAAAGTCAAAAACAGAATTGACATTTTCAAAAAAGGAAGTGACATTTAAAAAAAAAAAAAAAGTCAAATTCTGAGAAAAGGGCACATTCTAAGAAAAAGGCATAATTAGAAGAAAAAAGTCAAATTTGAGATGCATTGTTGGACATGTAGTTTATGGGCAACGTGCTTCATTAAATCATCATGTAACCGTATAATAAACATATTATATTCTTTGCAAGCTCTTGTGGGGCCACAGAAAATGAAGTCACAGGCCGGATTTGATCCCCGGACCTTGAGTTTGATACCCCTGCTGCAACAAAGACATGTTACTGGCTCTAACACATTGTATGTATTTTGCAGAGTGACACCATGGCTGCAGAGGGGGAGCCATCAGATTTGGTGAAGGTGCTTCATCTCCTGCTGCTCTCTTTCTCCTGGGGGATGCAGGCCTGGGTCTCCTTCATCGCAGGTGAGAGCACAAGACAGAAAGGATATCTGGAACATAAGTACTCTTTGTTTTTCTTGACTCCTCAAGATTCAAGGCTTTTATTGTCATGTGTACATAGCTACAGTGTAGTTATGACAATGAACATCTGAGGTCACAGACTCCTCCAACAGAGCAACACAATAGATATGCAGATGCAGAATAGTCTATATACAAGTCATTGGTGTGTGTGTGTGTGTGTGTGTGTGTGTGTGT
>NW_011340072.1:355684-360332 GCF_000735185.1 Notothenia coriiceps | reverse complement strand
ACAGAGGATTATTCCCAAAGTACACCGTAAAAGTACTTCAGCAGCTGAATTGAAAAAACAAACTCGAGAGACGGCTGAGGTGACCGCAGTGCAGAATCGCTGTAGTTTAAATCTCCTAACAATGTTGTCCATTTTAGACACAGGCTTATTATATTTAATTACAGCCCTTAATAACACTCATTCTCTGGGCTCAATATCTGTCTTGGCCGTTTTCGTTGTGATCGCTAAATTCACCTTGTTTCCCCTTGTTTATAATATTTTCACCGTTCCACACACGAGTGCTTTTGTTTTGAAATCACTTCCGTGAGTTTCACCCACCCCGCCCCTCGCTCCATTAGACCACCATTTGACCTTTTAGTAAGGTAAAAAGCAAAAACGCCTCTCAGACGCTCTTCCGTTTTCTTGTTTAATAAAGAAAAACAATTGGACGGTAGATACACGGATTTTTAAGACATGTTGTTTTGTTTTTTCGTAATTTACGGCATTCATTAATATTGTTTTGAAAACGTCAACAAAAACGTCAATTGTGGGATACAGTGAGCCGAACATGGCAACCATGAAGGAAAACAGGAAGTGATCGCTGGCGGGAAATTCGTTGCATGTTATGAAAGCGTATCACAACTGCTGAAGGCTTTTCATGGACTAGTTAGCTAGTTCACTGAATTAAATCGAATGTACAAGATCAAATTAAGCTTAACGACAAATAGAGGTAACACACTTGTAATTTGCCCATTTAGTTTATCAAATGTAACATTTTGCTACAGTAACAACAAGCTTGCTGATGTACACAACAACAGGTGATTTCTTCCTATCTCTACGTTTACGTTACCATACTCTTGTGTTTTTTTTTTACAGATTAATCATGAAGGATGACATGGATAAAATCGTCAGTCTGTCAGATGGAGACAGAACCGTCGAACTTCAGAAATACCTGTCGTCCCTCTCAAATGACCAGGTAAAGCTAAGTTGCCCACCATATTTAAAGTTATAAATATAGTTAAAAATAATTCTGGCAGTGTCGGTTTGCTCACGAAACACTTCCCTCTGTTTTGCCTGCTTTCTAGTTAACCACCGTGTTAACGAATGGTGCCCTAAAGGGTAAGAAGGTCGGAACCATGATAAAAGGCATATTTAAAGGTAAGTTAATGAAATACACAAGTGGAATAAATGTCCACAACACAATTACTAGGCTAACACTATCATATATCTGTATTAAGAAGCATTAAACATAATTTTAAAATACCTCTATTGTGTGCTATTTGTTTAGGCTCTCCATCCAGTTCCACTGAAGGATCTACCCGCAGACTTCTTGTCTATCAACACTGCATCCCTCTGTGTGAGTCTGGGGATCTTCAGACTGAAGTGGCAGCTGATATCATTGGACTGCTGATGCTGGAGGTACCAAAAAGTTGATATATTCTGCTTTTATAGAGCATCTATTTATACAAGACACCAAGCATGTTACTATTAATATTAATGTATGTCCATTAGGTGGACTCGCATGTACTAGTTCACACTCTGTACTTGGTCTTTTCAGGGACTTGAACCGGCGACCCTACCAAGCCAAGTCCCTACTAATTGTGTTACTTCTGACCCATAGACAATTAGATCAATAATGTTAAATAAACTGTCCAGATTGTGTTTTCACTGTGCTTAAAACGTTAGTCCTTCAATGAGAAGTTAAATAAAAACCTCTCAATTCTAATGTCTGTTACAAGCTCTCTGCACTGCAAAAAAAACGACTGAAACGTTGATTGATACATCATCAACATAAGACTAAAATATCCTTACACCAAACCTACTGATTAAAACCACATTGCTTGGGAACATGCCGAATTACTCTACCTTCCTCTATTTCTTATACATTTTAATCCAAAAATATAAATGCTTGACTCCTGTGCTGAGTTGCTGTCCCATCTGTGTATGCGTTTCTTAGATTTTAAAAATGTCTCTACATATTGTGTCTCCATGCCTTTTCAATTTGTCCGGCATCTGTCTAATTGCTATTTTTGCCTCTCACAGACTCATACTCTGCCCGGACCCTCTCTTGCAAAACTGGCCTCTCTTTTTGTTGAAGCCATTAAGGTGGGAAAAATGGGCAGTGGGAAATCCCTGGAGCTTTTTCCGACTGTGCTGACTGCCCTCTCAGCCTGTGAAGCGTTGTCCTATGGAAAAGGTACGTGCAAATTGGTAGCCCTGGTAACTTGGTCATTTATTAGTTAGTTGTGTAATATACAACATTTTAAATATGACAAATCGGTTTCTCTTGCGGTTGATTGTTATTTGATCATAACTGTAGGTGAGCTCAGTGGGGAGGAGTACAAGAAACAGCTGATCAACAGCCTGTGCTCCAGCAGGTGAGCACAAGTCAGACCTTTTACTATATTCACATGTGCAATTTTACACAAGTTTCTTTGGGGTTCTTGACAGTATTTACAATGTAAAAAAATGAAGTTAAAAATAATAGTTAAGCCAAAACCTTTTGATATGGGACCTTAAACAACAGTATTGCAATTGTTGGATGTGTGTATCTCTTTTCCTGCAGATGGGACCCGCAATGTGTCATCCACTTGACGACCATGTTCAGGTAAAACCTTTGACTATCAGAGCGTCACATTCTCAGACATTTCAGACTCTTTAATACGTCTGTTAAAGAACCGTATGTTTATTTTTTGCTTTTTATAAAGTTCTACAGTGACATAACAATGTTTGATCTGCTATTACTCTTGTTGTGCTGCCTCTCAGGACATGCAACATTTATAAACCATGTTTTTGTGTCACACATTTTAGGGATGTACCCCTGTCATCAGAGGAGCTGCAGTTTCTGGTGGAGAAAGTCCTGAGGATGTTCACTAAGCTGGACCTGCAGGAGATTCCACCACTGGTTTATCAGCTGCTGCTTTTATCCGCAAAGGTGTGTGTATATACACTGAACAAAAATATAAACGCAACACTTTTGTTTTTGCTCCCATTTTTCATGAGATGAACTCAAAGATCTAAAACATTTTCTACATACACAAAATAACCATTTCTCTCAAATATTGTTCACAAATCTGAAAAAATCTGTGATAGTGAGCACTTCTCCTTTGCCGAAATAATCCATCCCACCTCACAGGTGTGGCATATCAAGATGATGATTAGACAGCATGATTATATTGCACAGGTGTGCCTTAGGCTGGCCACAATAAAAGGCCACTCTGAAACGTGCATCTTTGCTTGTATTTGGGGGGGTCTGGGGGTTCCGAAAACCGCAGTATCTGGTGGAGGGTAGGTTTGGGTAATGTTGTGAGTGGCCCATGGTCGTGGTGTATTGGGTTACTGTAGGGCAGGCGTATGTTTATGGGGCGATGAACACAGGCCAGCTCGATCACAACTTACTGCCTAACCCTAACCCTGAATCCCTCACACAGATACTTGGACTGGTTTTCGGAGCCCCCCAGACCCCCCAATATAGCAAAAATGCACGTGTCGAGGGCCCTATTGCGGCCAGCCCTAGGCCACACCTGCGCAAATAATCAGCTGCTAATCAGCATCTTTGATATGCCACACCTGTGAAGGGTGGGTAATGGATTATCGTCGCAAGGAGAAGTGCTCCACTATCACAGATTTGCAGATTTGTAAGACAATATTTTGAGGAGGAAATGGTATTTGGTGTGTATAGAAAATGTCCAATTCTATGAACATAAATTGGGAGAAAACCAAAGTGTTGCATTTATATTTTGCTTCAGTGTATGTTGTAACAGGCATAACGTGGTAATCATCACTCCCTCTGTGTTTTAATGGTGTAAATGCCTGCCCTGGACTACCCTCACAGGGTTGTAAGAAAACAGCTCCCTGGATGGAATCATCTGTTATTTAAAAGAGCAAGCAGTTTGTCACCAGGAGAGAGCAGGAAACACGGAGAGTGAAGTGGGCTCATAACCCTGGCAAGTTGAATGGCATTTAATCAAATTCATACTGACTTTACTGGTGTTTCTCAGGAAGCCGGGATCTAGAGGTCAGTTATCCTCTAGGACCAGTTGGGGCATGTTGGGGCACTGTGATCTCCACATTAGTCTTTTGCTTATAAGACTCGACCTGGAACTCGGAGAGGGAAGAATTCTTAAAACCTTCAAGGTTTGTGTGAAACTCATCCGTCTGTATTTTCTGTTAGTTTTCTAATTGTTTGCATTTTTACGTAAAATATCCATAAATCTTGAAATCACAGACTCTTCGGGACCTGTGCCCTTTCAGTGTGCACTGTTGCTCTCAGGTGGCCTCGCATTTCAGCGCTTATGAAGGCAGGTGAGGCATCTTATATTATTTTCCGTTATACTCATTTTGGAGTTCTTTATTTTCCGTTCCACTTATTTAGAGCCTTTTTGGGGAATTTTTTAAGAGAGGGTGTTTGACCTTTTGAAGGGGGTCAAGTCGTCGAAGAGTTCAAGATGAGCAGCTGCAGGCAGGGGTCCAAGTTCCTGGCAGGACCTTCTGCCTGGGCCTGCAGACGGGATTCACAGTCCCGGACCCACAGCAAAAACAGGGTTCGATGCAAGCCGATGTTTTAATGTACTGTGACCATGGTGCCAAGATGCAGATCTCACATTTTCCAGGGACCACAGGTTTTGTAGGTTAATTTCTTCCCCATGATTTTCCACCTCGCAGCGTG
>NW_011340072.1:339698-353903 GCF_000735185.1 Notothenia coriiceps | reverse complement strand
TGTGTGTGTGTGTGTGTGTGTGTGTGTGTGTGTGTGTGTGTGTGTGTGTGTGTGTGTGTGTGTGTGTGTGTGTGTGTGTGTGTGTGTGTGTGTCAGGACAAGTCAGCTGAGTTCTCCATTGGATCCAGTGTTGGTGTGAAGAATAGTATCTACGCTGTGCTGGTGATGGGAGTCTATGAGATCCTTATGGAGTTCACCTTCATCAAAGCCAACTACAGGTAGCACCTGGTTCTTTTCTCAGGATGTTGCGTAGCATAATGTTGTTGAGTTTGTTGTTTATTTGTTGTGCTTGCCTCTGTGTTTCAGTAAAAACCGCTTTGAGGAGCTCATGGAGCTTTTCAACCGCTACCACAAACTGTCTGAGATCCTGAAGGAGAAATCAGGAAAGGGTCGAGTGCCTTCAAACAAAACCCCCCGCAGTTTACTCTCTCTGGGCTTCATATCTACTCTCCTTACTGTGCTCTTCAGGTACATGCTGNGTGTGCCTTGGCAGTCGGAGAAATCAGGAAAGGGTCGAGTGCCTTCAAACAAAACCCCCCGCAGTTTACTCTCTCTGGGCTTCATATCTACTCTCCTTACTGTGCTCTTCAGGTACATGCTGTTTGATTATCTGTCATTCAATCAAATCAAAATTTATGAAATGATGTATAGACCTAAAAAAAATAGCTTTTTATAAATACTGTTACAATGAGGACATTTACTTCTTTCTTTATAACTTTTCTAGATAATATGTTTAAAATTAATTGAATTGCACTTTGTACAGCATTTGAAACAACAGTTAGCCTATAGCTCTTAATGAACTTCTCAGGTAGAAATGCTTTGTAAACCCATCAACTGTTTCTCACTCAGGATTTACAACACCAACACATTTCAAGAACAAAATACCACTGGATTGTTTGATGAAATTCTTAAAGTTGCATGAATATTAGAAAAATATATTTGTATTTTCAGAGACAGTACTCAGAGCAGAGAGGATGCTCTGTCAGTTCTTCGCCTAAGTGGAGAGTTTGTGCGTTATGCGGTGAACGTAGCGGTTCAGAAGATCCAGCAGCTGGAGGAGAGCGGACACACAGACGGGCCGGACGGACAGAACACAGACAGAACATTCCGCTTCCTCTGTGACATGACAAGGTCCGGCTCCTTGGCCTTAATAACAGCTCTAGTTACTCCATGTGTATGTCTGTTTTTGAGAGGTCTGTCCTTGCATTATCCAGCGTGCTGATGTGGCGCTACACCAACATCCCCAGCGCGGTGGAGGACGGGGGGAAGAAGGAGAAGCGCTCCAGCCTGTCTCTGCTGTGCCTGGAGGGTCTGCTCAGGATCTTCACCACCTGCCAGCAGCGCTTTCCAGACAGGATGGTCCAGCTCCTCTCCACCATGGGTGAGACAAGCACAGAAGCAGTGAATTCAACACTGATTATTGTTCAGAAAGTCATCACATGTTCTGTTCTGCAGACATCGCAGAGGATGACTCTGAGCCAGATGATGGCAACGCCACTGAGATGAACTTCTTCTACATCCGACAGTTTCAGGTGCATCCAAACGGAATGTATTTGGTTATTCTCTACATATTTTAAAAGTTACAAACATGTATTTTAGGATTAAACAGCTAAAGGTCTTGCGTATCCATCGCTTCTTTTAATTGATAAAATGAAACTTCGCTTCATATCTATCTTAACTGATTTTACTGAAGGCATGTCAGGCTAAACATAATTTTCAATGTTATACGAGGAGTTAGGTTTGCCTGAGATGTTTCAATGTTTGAAATGCAGTGCACTTGTTCATGTCGTCTGAAATCCAATGTTCTCTTCCTGTCAACAGAGGGCGCTGTTCACTCAGCTAAGTGGAGGAGAGGAAGAATTTAACAGCAAGGAGGCTCAGCTGCTGGTCAGCATCCTGACTGTGCTCTCACGCCAGCTGAAGCCCGCCTCCCAACAGGTAGGGGAACCTCTGAAGAGCACTTCATACGAACACCTCTCTAGCACCTTCTCCCCTAACACACGTTTACATCTGCAGTTTGTACAGATGATTACGTGGACTGTAAAGATCTGTAAGGAGACCAGTTTTGGTGAGTGGGGGTGGGTTAATGAATCTTTGCGTTCATGCACAGTAAGGGGGGTTCTTCTGAGATCTCTTTCTCTCTTCTAGAGGATTCTGCTTTCTCCAAGGGTCTGCTGTCTCTTCTGTTCAGCCTGCATGTTCTCTACAAGAGTCCTGTGAGCCTGCTGCTGGAGCTCTGCCAGGACATCCACAGCCAGCTGGGGGACATCGATCAGGTACACACACACACACACACACACACACACACACACACACACACACACACACACACACACACACACACACCTTTCAAAACAATCGCAAGGCCCAGGGTAGCATCAGTGCGTATACTTGAGGAAAAGGGATTTCGCTTAAGTCATATACAAATGATGCACAATTATGGCATGATATTATGTTAGAGCGAACTTACAATAGAGTCANTAGTGTTAATATCTTTCCACCAGTGCCCTTGTTGAAGTATAAAGCCCCAGATACACCACCGGCCCGAAATCAGGCAAAGGTAAATGGGAGTCGGGCATGAAACATGAGCTGTGGAACGGCCCCTATTCGGAAGGCGTGTGCGCCGCACCCGTTGGTGTTTTTCTGCGAACCTGACGCCTTTTCGTGAATCGGGCGTCTGGGGGAAACACCCACCGGAAGTTCGGGACAACAAGGCAATAACACTGTTTGGACTGGATCATAGCTAGCGAATCAGTGCGATTGAGGAGCGTTAGGGAGTGAAGGGAGGAAAACAAGGTGATTTTAAATGGGAGATGGACCCACACTGACGGACGGGGCTTTTAACCCATCGTTTTATAGAGCCTGTCAGTTCTTGTTTTCCAAACTGGACGAGAGTAATAATGGAAAAAAAAACCGCATTTGTGGTTTAGATTATATCCACCGGGGAGTCAGTTCTTCTTCTCTTGTTTCCCGGTTGTTCGGTGGTTGTCCTCTTTTGGAATGATGATACACGAATACCCGCCGGCAATGCTTGTGGCAAGGAGAGTTATTCAAACTTCACGCGAAGCCGGCTTTCATACAGTGCTCGGCATCGGATTTGGCGGTTTGTGTGCCAGGTGCGCGAGTCTGGGGGGCAAATACGCAAGAAGCCGGCGACCGGGCAACAGTCGGGAATGTCGGCGACTTCTTCAGTGGCTACTGGCCGGGGTATTCTGGGCCTTAATGTGGATAAATAGATGAATACGAACAAATGGGCTTGGCGGGATTTTACCAGAGAGTTTATTACTCTAAATCCATTTTATTATCTTCATTTACAGTGGGGCAAAAAAGTATTTAGGTTCAGGCCACCAATTGTGCCAGGGTTTCTCCCGACTTAAAAGATGAGAGGAGCCTGTAATTTTCCACTCCTAGGTATTACCTTGAATATGAAGAGGGCAAATGAGGAAAAAAAAAAATCCAGAAAATCACCTTGGTTCGATTTTTAAAGAATTTATTTTGCCAATATGGTGGAAAATAAGTATTTGGTCACCTACAAACAAACAAGATTTCTGGCTCTCACAGACCTGTAACTTCTTCTTTAAGAGCCTCCTCTGTCCTCCACTTGTTAACTGTATTAATGGCACCTGTTTGAACTCGTTATCAGTATAAAAGACACCTGTCCACAACCTCAAACAGTCACACTCCAAACTCCACTATGGCCAAGACCAAAGAGCTGTCAAAGGACACAAGAAACAAAATGGTAGACCTGCACCAGGCTGGGAAGACTGAATCTGCAATAGGTAAGCAGCTTGGTGTGAAGAAATCAACTGTGGGAGCAATTATTAGAAAATGGAAGACATACAAGACCACTGATAATCTCCCTCGATCTGGGGCTCCACGCAAGATCTCACCCCATGGGGTCAAAATGATCACAAGAACGGTGAGCAAAAATCCCAGAACCACACGGGGGGACCTAGTCAATGACCTGCAGAGAGCTGGGACCAAAGTAACAAAGGCTACCATCAGTAACACACTACGCCGCCAGGGACTCAAATCCTGCAGTGCCAGACGTGTCCCCCTGCTTAAGCCAGTACATGTCCAGGCCCGTCTGAAGTTTGCTAGAGGGCATTTAGATGATCCAGAAGAGGATTGGTAGAATGTTATATGGTCAGATGAAACCAAAATAGAACTTTTTGGTAAAAACTCAACTAGATGTGTTTGGAGGAGAAAGAATGCTGAGTTGCATCCAAAGAACACCATACCTACTGTGAAACATGGGGGTGGAAACATCATGCTTTGGGGCTGTTTTTCTGCAAAGGGACCAGGACGACTGATCCTTGTAAAGGAAAGAATGAATGGGGCCATGTATCTTGAGATTTTGAGTGACAACCTCCTTCCATAAGCAAGGGCATTGAAGATGAAACGTGGCTGGGTCTTTCAGCATGACAATGATCCCAAACACAAATGTGATTTTCTTTTCTCATTTTGTCTCTCATACTTGAGGTATACCTAGGATGAAAATTACAGGCCTCTCATCTTTTTAAGTGGGAGAACTTGCACAATTGGTGGCTGACTAAATACTTTTTTGCCCCACTGTATGTTTCCATTGTAATGTGTCTGTGTTTATTATATCTAAACACATCTTAAACAAATGTTTAAACTTATGAAATAAAGTTTTTTTTAGCCTGTACATTTGAGTACAATAGACATAAACTGTCTACAATTCTGGATGTGCATTTTTATCAAACAAAATGTTTGTAGCAAACATTTAGCAAGTATACTGACTAGCATTCATTGGAGGCCAATATGATTTCAGCCTGTTGGCCACAATCTGAAACAATAGGCACACTGTGTCTTTCACCACTGTAACTGGAGCAAAGGCAGCTACAATCAATCCACATATACTTGGAATTTACACTGTATGCAGTTTACCATACAGATGAGTTCTTACCATTGCCTGCAGGTGCGAGGGTAGACCTCGTTGCGAGCCATAACGCCGAGGGGCAGGACGAAGGGCTGGGATTCAGGAGGGCTGATGCTGCTGCTGGGCTCCGGCGGGGGGCTGTCTGTACCGGTAACTCGCTCTGCCTCCACACCTCCTGCTGCGGTGACATCACTGCAGGCCCCCTCCGCTGTAGCAGTGTCCATGGCCTGTTGTTGTTGTTGTGCCCTCTGGACTTCCTCGTGTACCCCCAGTACCAGCCGGGACAGCTCCTCTATATTGCGCTGATGCTTTAAGTCTGGGAGGACCACAGGTCGACTCAGGTCAACATCCAGAGTGAGCTGCCCTGCAGGAACATTGGGGTCTCCCTGCAGGAAGGAGTACAATTATAATTTTAAACACTAGCCGACTCATTCTGTGGGTTAACGTGATATCCTCTTGGTCAGAATTGTGTGAATGTTCAACTCAAAAAAGGCACTTGGTTTGTGGGAGTGTCTGTTAAAAATAATAAAAGAATAGATGTTGAAGGGGAGGATAGGAGTGAGAGTACATTTAAGGGACAATAATTCATCCATAGAAAATCAACATTAAGGCTGAGTGATATAAAGAATCAATCAAATATCATGATATTCTTAACCAAAGATAATGCAAATGTATTGTAGGGTTGTTTGGTTTAGTTTATTGGTTAATAGTGTCGTGGACAGCCCCCATAATCAACTGTCAAAAAAAAGTAAATGGGGCAGCTTTAGCCAACATTGCTAATTTCCAGCTGTTGTCCCCGGCCAGATAATAAAAGACACCCTTAAAATCACAATACATCAAAAGCATTAGTTATAAAGAAATGATGAAAGACAAGTAGATATAGGCAAAAACGTTGATGGTAGACGTTTTCCCAATGTTTACACAGTGGAATTGTTGATAATTAATCATATTTTACAGCAGACTGTAAGTTCATAAATGTTATCACTTGCCTGTAGGGAACACAATATCTAGTCTGCTATCACAATAATGATATAAAATTGATAAATTGCCAGACACTAATCACTTGCATGAGGGCATTTCTGTTAGGCAGAAAACCATCCAGTAAGGAGATTTACTTACAGTGAGCTTGGTGGCTCTTGCAGAATTCCCGTGGAAACTGAGCATGACGATCTCCAAACCGTGGCTGCCGTAAGTGCCTTTGAAGAGGCCTGGGCGCAGCAGGTCAGAGGGCATTGTAGGCGGCAGGTAGATCCTCCGGTATGTCAAGCAGTTACTTTCAAAACAAAGCAGATACAAATTCAGTCTGACTTTTGCTACTATTTAACTGTAGGTCTTAAAAAATATGTAGCACCATGATTCACATGATGAATCGCTTTCAATGTTTAGCCAGAGCTGAATTCAATTGATGGGTTATTTATTCACCCATAAACCATTGTTGTAATTATTGTTTATCTTATAACAGCTACTAGTTTAACGTAGAGACTCATACTCGTATTGACTAGTATAAATGAACTTCATCAGGATGAGCTCCTGCATGTGCTCATGGAAGATTTCTTCTAGCGTCCGGCCCCATTCTTCCTCCAACCATGTCCTGAACTCCTACACACATTAGAGGAATCAGTAAAATGCTGAAAACATTCTTTACATTTCAACAATATCAACAATATAAAGTACATGAGGTTTAAACACATGGGTAAGAACATGTTTCAGCTACAAACAGTTTCCTTACCTCCTGTCTGCCCCCTGGCATGCGGTGGTGATCAGTCTGGCTACACTTTGTTGAAAATTCATCTTTCTTCCCAGTCTGAAATGAACAGAATATGACAAATATTTTAAATGCGATATGCTTTTATTTATATCCAACATTTAACTGAATGAGGAAAACTACACAAATATCCAGAGTATGTAGAGCTGCACATTTCTTTGGTGCACAGGGAAGCTTTTATGCTGGGTAATCCCTCACCTGTATGTCTCCTTTGTGGGGACCCTTGTGTCCATACATACACTCCACAGTGGATTTTTTGCTCTCCCACAAATGGATACGGAAGAGTGGCCGTCTTCTCATGGGATCCTCCACCCGTGGGTCATGAGGAGGTAAATACATCCAGCCGATGATGAACAGCCCATCAACCTGAGTGGACATTTAAAAAATATTTAAAAATAAACAGTGGGGCCTGAGTGCATTTATTGATAGATGCAGTGTTGAAAGGAGGTAGACAGAGGGTATGATATTCTCTGATAGTTTTGCAAGCTTGAGTGAAACCTGCGTATTGCAGTATATAAAACCACCAGCTTCAATCACTGAGCTCTCCTGTGGCCCGTGAAAATTCCTTTAATAATGTATCAGCCGTTAAAGACATTTCCTGACAGGAGATTAAAAGCTGACTATTGCTGCATTATAAATGACTTATTTCAAAAGAGAGCAAAAAAGTGCACACTGATTATCTTTTTAATGCATACGTCTCAATTGAGGAACATTACTTACCACAACGTTAAGCAATCCGCCATAAGGCCCTATGTCAGGCTGCCATAAACCAAAGATCTGTCTGTATGGGTGAAGCACTGCAACACAAGAGCACAACATCACACCACACTCATCAGTTTCTGAAATGCAACACCCATGCTTTACTACGAGCTACACCGTGCACAGGGTTACAAACCCAAGAGGTTATGTTAGAGTCTGCAGATTTAAATGTCAGTTTAATGTCTGTCCAGATGGGGACCCAAAAGGAAGAAAGGGGCTGACCACACTCACACAGCACACCAAATAATCTGGCCTCCCATTTCACACTTAATATGAAAGCAAACAGCGCTGAGGAGAATTATTAATGGGGATGCACAATAAATATATCAGGACAATACATTTTTGTCTGATAATGGCAAAAAGGAAATTATAACAAATTAAGTATCTGAAGTAAGAAGAAGAAGAAAAGTAAGGAGAAGAAGAAGGAGTGGATGAAGACGAAGCTGTACATTTTCTTTATATAGTTTACTACTGATAATGCAATTGTTTAAAATGTTTTTTAAAAAGTACGATAATCTCTAATCCTATTTAAACAAAATGTTCCATTAGAAGCAAGTAATAACAAGTAATTGGTAGAGCCTCAAAGAAATCCATGTTGCGCATCCCTAAATTATTAACAAGTTTACCGTTCACATACGGGATTAATAACACTGCTGCAGCTGCTTGCTTACAAATTAAACCATAAGTCCCATTCACACAAACCCTCATGCTACGGCCATCCACGTTGAGGCCATTGTACATACAGTGTGTATACACGTCTCTATAGTCCATGTGCTCGTAGTCCGGGAGAAGCTTCATAAAGCGCCCTGATTTCACCCGTGGGTTGACACCTGGATAGGCACAACACAGCCATGTGTAGAGCAGCCGCAGACCGAGGGCGGCTCAGCCCAGTGCGGCTCTATGCGATGCAGTATTGTGCCAAAATCTATTCAAAGAGCCGACAGGTGCCACCACTGGTGCGTTTTGCAGCAACTGGTATTTGAAAATAAACTCAAAATCTCTGCTGATAAACAAATGAGGAACATATGTGAGAGACCATTACAAAAGGCTGTACCACTGATTTTCATTGAAATCACAGCCTAAATTAGGGACACCTAATCCACATACACAAGAAAGTATGAGCGTGTTTGTAAAAGCCAACATTTTTACAAATCCATTATATAAAGATACACTATGTGTGGCCATCACTGAGAAATAAAAGACAATTATGAATGATTTATTTAGATTATTTGATACTGATTTATGATGTTGTGGTTCTTTATTATATTTGATTTGTGTTTGTTTTGTTACATTGCTCTTTTCAGTAGAATTAAGTTAATGTTTTTTTTAAGGGGAGCACCTTAAAAGGTAGGGTAGGTAAGAATGGAGAAACCAGCTCGAGTGCGCTAGAATTTGAAAGTACACAACTGGAAAAAATCTGCCTCTTCCTTCAGACGTCCTTACAGAGCCCCTCCTCCAACACACACGAATGCGCACATGACCAATGAGGGCACGAGATAAGTTTGTGCACAGATGGAAGGCTGACAGGCAGGTAGGCCATCCAGTTATTTTAGCCGGGCCGGCTAAAATGATTGGTCGTGCTTTTTACAGCGCCACGGCTTCCACAGATGAATTTTTATGTATTTATTGTCAAAGCATTTAATATATTCATTGCCATCGGATGTTAAGAGCATTCCATGGAATATAACAAGTGTTTCTGAAGTGAATTACCTTCCCCACCTTTAAGCTCTGTTTTCAGGCTACATTTCTTTTATCATTATTTTTTATATAATGATCTAGTATCACTTAACCACTTTTAATGTGGTTAAGAGATACACAATGTGTTGTATTGTAAATAAATGATCAACATTTTTTTACTAACTAACTAATGTAGAAATGAACCAAATACTTAATTAGTTCATTTACAATGGTGACATGAGAGCTGTTTTATCAATCAATCCAACTCACGTTTAACATAAATGTCCCGGCTAGATACTCCTTCCACCTCCATCTTCCTCAGATCCTCCTTCATTCCAAACTCTGCAAAAACAGAAGGCAAGAGAAAATATCCAATTAACAATACATTTCATTTGTTGATGCTATTATTTCAAAGTGTCTGTACCAACGTGTTTACTTATTATGGCAGATTAATGCAAAAATATCAACACTTAATAATGGCAACAGTCAGATTAACTCTGATTGATGTTGTAGGACTAAACAAAGGGCAGTGAAACAGGTCATTTGCACAGCAGCCAGCAAAATGGGCTGAACTTCAGTCAGCAGACACCGATAAGTAGATCTGAGCCAGATTCACAATGATTCACAAGATTCAACACACAGCTGGCCTGAGGCACAAGTGAACTAAACTGCCACTATACACAGCCTGCAGTTTCCTGACTCCTTGATTCCTTTATAGTGCATAATGGTGACCCCAGACAACTGCTCATGTTTTTAAAACTCAAAACTCACAGTGCACCAAACGTCAGATAACATAGGCCCATTTTTTAGCATTCAAAATGTAATTCATAATGTGATTAAAACTATAAACGCAGTGCGTTCTCACACAAGAGAAGCTGGAATGAGCAAATAACTAATATTTTAATGTATAAATGATTCTAAGTATGGCTGGGCGATACAATTATTATTGATGTTTGTACTGTCAGAGTTGTTTCAACACCATATATTTTGTGGTATTGATCGCATCTGCACACATGTAAATATATGTAATAACCCAAGCTCAAATATGTATATATGTTCATTCTAATTATCAACGTTTTACCTTGTTGTGATATCTAATTTGAACTGTTACTTATATTATGTTATTTTATATTTTATTATCCTTGTGTGAATCTGTACTGTTTTTCAGTGTCACTCTCTTGCTGCTTTAAACTCCTGAAAAGGTACATCTTATCTTATCTTATCCCATTATGTTTGATTAGCTTTTGTGGGCAATGTTGTACATTAATGAGCAGATCTGCAAGCTGACAATATGGATCTTTGTGTGGTTATGTTGTCCATTAATAACTTCTTGTTTGATTTACCAAAAAAAGTATTTTGCAATAAATATCTTACATGTCATAATAGAGTAACTTTGGCACTGCCCATTACTTTCGTGAAACGAATAGATTGGAAAAAAAGTGTTTTGGGATTATTTATTTATTTTTTCTTTTAGCAGCGCATCTTCATATTTTGCATTGTATGCATATCTTATTATGTATGAGTTATGACTATAAGACATAGTTGTTCAAACCTGTAATAGTGCAGTCCCCTGACTAACAACATGGGCTGGGGGTGGGGTGGTGATGATAACAATGCAGCAGGCCCCCAAAGGGTTAGCACCACCCTGCATCAACAGTCTCTTCGGCTGCAGAGATTGGCTGGCCCTACACCAGTGAGAGGCCATAGTCTATCCCTTACAGCAGCACTTTACTAAAGATGCAATATATGTTAACATAATACAACGCTTACTGTAGCATTATAATGTTAAAGTATCTCTATGTCCACTAATAGCTATGTGTACCTTCCATGCACCGCCTTCTCCAGATGGTTTCAGTGTTAAGGATTTGTCTGAATTTCTTGCATACGAGGGCAACATTCGGTAGTGCAGTTCCAGGAAGCAAGGAGAACGTTTCCACTAAAAGCTCCGGGGGTAACTCCGCTAATGATTGCGGGTGTTGAGGTCCCGTGCTCGTGCTATCCAGAGAGCCTCTGTTGACATGACCGCTGCCATTTTCGCAAGCGTCACTCGGCCCTGCAGTGGCGGCTCCGCTCTCCGGGCCTCCGCCGCCGCCAGCGTCGCTCTGCTTCAGCCCCACGATCTGCTCCTCTTCTTCCTCGTCCATGTCAGAATCGCTCCCCTGACCCTGCTGGTTTTGCCGCTGTCGCCGCCGACACCTCCGCGACTGACCCACTCCGCAGAGCCTGGCACAGACAGCCATTCGTATTCACTAAACAGGCAACATTACATCACATTTATCAGCTGCAGCAGTCTGGCTCATCTGCTCCTGTCCTTGTGAGCATGGGCAGAGACATTCCTTCCGACGTCACGTCAGTGCACGTAAACAGCGTAGCAACTTATCTTACCCCTCCCTTACATCACTATCGAAAGAAATGATACAAGCCTAGAATGTGGTATTATTACGTAGCTTTGTGAAGAAGAAGATTCATGCTTCACATGCCGTCTCTCACAGCCCTATTGTAGTTGGCAGCTTGTATTACCCTCCCATTATTAGCTCATAAAAGCTTCAAAGGGTCCAGATATAAAGAACGTTTCTGCACCTTATGCGTTGGTGGGGCATATATCATAATTGCACACATGCACTTCAAACATTACATTTTACATAAAGTGTTATGCATAAATAAATACATAGCCAGACGCGCCTGGCAGACACACACAGTAACCCCCTAATTCTCCATAATAAAGGACCTTATTTTAAATTGATTTTGACCTACTTTATTTTTTATTTAATTAAGAAGTATAACTCGCACATTTTTTAAATACTTTAGTGGTTTGTTTTCATATATATTTTCCTTAAATTACACAATTGGCACATTTGGCTAACTTTATTGGATCCTCCCATATAGCTGTTAAAAGAAATGTACACGCTGCACGACCTGTGAATCGAGCTCATTCTTGGTAGTGACAGCCAATCACGTTCCCGTCTGCTACCAAGATTTTACCAAGAATTGTGATTTATGTCCAATCAGCGCTCGAATCGCTACCAAGAATTGACCAATCCGCGTCTCCAAATGTTAGGCGACTCGGCGGATACCGGCGAGCGAGAGTACTTCTCTTCCCAAGATTACGAAATGAAGTACATCATTTATAGAAATGGTAAACGTTTATAAATTACCTTATTTATTATATATATTTATATATTTTGTAGTAAACAACATTGTTGTTCAGTAACATTTTACTAACGACTAGCGAAACGGTTTAGCTACCCATCAGTGCTTGTTTTACGAAAGCGGTTTTGAGAATACCTAAACTACTCTATTATAATGTTGTCAATATAACGTCGAAATATCTGACAAACTAACCTGCCTGTTTATGACATTACACAGTGAATGTAAAGGACTGACTTAACTACGGGTAATTAGGCCCTTAAACAGCGAGTCTGCATTGGTACGTGTCTTAAAAGCGGTCCGTGTATGTTTCGTTGGTTTGATATTTATTGATTTACCCACTAAATGTAATTGTTTTGCACAATTTATGGTAGTGGGGCGGCATATTATTGGTTTATTATCGGAATAAATGTTGTTAACAATGCAAGAAGATTGCCTCTCAAGTTATGGATTGACAGTGAAAAAGTTCGAGCTAGCCAGGATTCGAACCTAGAATCTTCTGATCCGTAGTCAGACGCGTTATCCGTTGCGCCACTAGCCCGAGGCGGAGGTCTTTGGATCATAAATGACTTTTAATTCCAGCTCATCTTCGTGAACAATCAAAACGAACGGTTCTAATAAAGAAAAGCCAAAAGAAACAACCAAGCCCTGTTACCAATGCCCCCATTGATACACCCATGTGCAGCTAATCACCGCCACCAAGTGTTCAAGATAATACTGCAAGATATGCATATTTATTAAAGAACATGAAATTACATGCCAACAATAAACACAACAGTCTGCTTCTATATGTTATATTTTAACTGGAATGTATACAGATATATCAGGTGTATGGCCAAGTGGGTTCGCCTACACGGAATTTGCTTTGGTGTGTATGGTGCATACATAGTAAGTAGACATTACATTGTTAAATTGTAAGAAAATGACCAAAAGTAAGCTATTAAAAAACACCCTTTTAATCGTGTATCTACCGTCCAATTGTTTTTCTTTATTAAACACCTAAACGGAAGAGCGTCTGAAAGACGTTTTTGCTTTTTGCTTTTTACCCGGAGGAGGTAAACTACTCCCACAAGTACTATGAAGTACTTTTACTGTGTACTTTTTGAGTAATCCTCTGTCAATGTCCCCTCCTGAGTACAAGAATGCATGTTTCTCTGCTATTTTGAATCAGCGTTAAAACAACTTTCTTCATGAGACTTATTGTTGGACAGAGTATAGGATATGACATGATATCAGCAATACTTCCAGGCAGCAGCATTTTTACACCTTGGAAAGTCTTTAGAGACTGGCCTTCAGCAAAGTGACAAACCCTTGTGACTTTTGTTGGCCTCTTATGACAATGCTGTCTTTTAAATAGGACTATTTCTCTACTCCAGTTCATTCCTCGCAGATTCTTCCATCAGTCCCAGTTATTGCATGTCAGTCAATAGAGATTCAAAAAATGTGTCCAATTCAACAAAAAAAATGTTGTGAGTGAAGGCCAAATTTACTTTGAAATGATTTCTCACAAAAATCTTTATAGTAAATTGTAAAAAAAGTTTTAGTCAATATATATGTTTTTCTGCCTAAAATAGTTGAAATTCAACGTAAACTATATCAATCAACCCATTTTTGCCCACTATTTAAATTGACTTTGGTTGAAGTTAACAATATTGATATCATATAGATATATAGCATATCATTGATGCATTCTTGCTGAACACTTTTAAAATAAAATACTGCAAATGAAGAATATTTGTAACTTGAATTTGAAAAAACGTGGCAACTTTATTAATAGAGCAGATGAAAATATTTGTGGAAGGATAAATTCTTCATGGGCTTCAATGGCTCACTAGATAAAGGGCGTTTTATGGTTGCTTGTATTATCCTCAGCATGGTTTGTTTAAAAAACTAGTGACATTTTAATAAATATTGGAGAAAAAAAGGCTCTAAATGTAAAATGCTGCTGCCGGAG
>NW_011340072.1:335205-339637 GCF_000735185.1 Notothenia coriiceps | reverse complement strand
GTGTGAGGGTTAGGATTAGGGTTAGGTTTAGGGTAATGTTGTGAATCGAGTGGCCCATGGTGGTGGTGGGGTTATGGTACTGTATGGGCAGGCGTATGTTATGGGCGATGAACACAGGCCACTCGATTCACAACATTACCCTAACCCTAACCCTAATCCTCACACCAGATACTGACTGGTTTTCGGAGCCCCCCAGACCCCCCCAATAAAGCAAAAATGCACGTTTCAGAGTGGCCTTTTATTGCGGCCAGCCTAAGGCACACCTGTGCAATAATCATGCTGTCTAATCAGCATCTTGATATGCCACACCTGTGAGGTGGGATGGATTATCTCGGCAAAGGAGAAGTGCTCACTATCACAGATTTTTTNGGGGTTATGGTACTGTATGGGCAGGCGTATGTTATGGGCGATGAACACAGGCCACTCGATTCACAACATTACCCTAACCCTAACCCTATTTGAGAGAAATGGTTATTTTGTGTATATAGAAAATGTTCATCTCATGAAAAATGGGAGCAAAAACAAAAGTGTTGCATTTATATTTTTGTTCAGTGTATGTGTGTAACAGCATAAACGGGTAATCATCACTCCCTCTGTGTTTTAATGTGCTAAATGCCTGCCCTGGACTACCTCACAGGGTTGTAAGAAACAGGTCCTGGATGGAATCATCTGTTATTTTAAAGAGCAAGACGTTCACCAGGAAGAGGAGCAGAAACACGGAGAGTGAGTGGCTCATACCCTGCAAGTTGAAATAAGTGCATTTATTCCAAATCATACTGACTTTACTGTGTTTGTTTCTCAGGAGCCTGGATCTAGAGGTCCAGTCTATTCCTCAGGACCAGTTGAGGCATGTGGAGGGCACTGTGATCCTCCACATAGTCTTTGCTATAAGACTCGACCATGAACTCGGGAGAGAATTCCTTAAAAACTTCAAGGTTGTGTGAAACTCATCCGTCTGTTATTTTTCTGTTATTTTTCTAAATTGTTTGCATTTTTAACGTAAAATATGCCATAAATCTTGAATCACAGACCTCTTACGGGGACCTGTGCCCTTTCAGTGTGGCACTGTTGCTCTCAGTGGCTCGCATTCAGCGCTATGAAGAGCAGGTGAGGCATCTATATTATTTTCCTTATACTCATTTGAGTCTTTTTATTTTCCGTTCACTTATTTAAGTCCTTTTTGGGGGATTTTGTTAGGTGTTTGACCTTTTGAAGGGGTCAATCGTCAAGAGTTTCAAGGATGAGCAGCTGCAGCAGGGGTCCAAGTTCCTGCAGGACCTTCTGCCTGGGCCCTGCAGCGTGGATCACATGATCCTGGACACAGTCAAAAACAGGTCAGATGCAAGCGATGTTTTAATGTAACTGTGACCTGGGTTGGCCAAGATGCACATCTCACATTTTTCAGGGACACAGTATTTGTAGTTAATGTTCTTCACATGATTTTCCACCTCTGCAGCGTGTTTGGTTGGGATCATGTGACCCAGGGGCTGGTGCAGCTGGGCTTCTCCCTTATGGATGCATTTGGACCCAAACCTGGACCATTTGGAAAGACCATAGAAGGGGCCTCTACCATAGCCCGGACCCCCACTCAGCAAGCATGTAAGCTAGGAGGACAGGTGCTCCTGCAGGGCTTTAAGGTATTAAAGTTTCTTGACCACAATGTTAATGACTGGTTATTGACTTTATCATTCTATTTTCTCATTGGAGAATGTCTGTTTCTTCTACAACAGATGCACGAGCCTATCAGAGGCGAGATACTGGAGCAGGTCTTGAATCGATTGGTCACAAAGACAGCCTCACCTGTCAATCATTATTTAGGTAATATGACACTTACATATTAGTCCCAGCTTTCAAGTGTACACCAGTGTTTAATCATCCTTGTAACAGACTACATTTTTTATTTTGTGTCTTTTTTTCTCAGACCTGTTCTCTGACATTGTGGTCTCTGCTCCCATGATTCTCCTGGAGTCGTCTTCCAAGGTGACAGAGACATTTGACCATCTGTCATACCTGCCCTTGACCACTGTTCAGGGTTTACTAAAAGCTGTCCAGGTACCTACACACACACACACACACACACACACACACACACACACACACACACACACACACACACACACACACACACACACACACACACACACATTGTAGAGGTATTTGTTGTTTAATCATTCTCTTCTGTTTATTCTCCAGCCTCTGCTCAAAGTCAGTATGTCCTTGAAAGATGCTTTGATTCTAGTTCTCCGTAAGGCCATGTTTTCCAGGTATGTACTGCTTCACTTTGAATCGGATCAGTATTATCCTTATAGTTAAATGAATGATGCTTTGGTAAAGAAATGTGGTACTTTAACAGTAGTTTAGTGAGACGTGTAACACTTGAGGTAAAGCTCATTTCTCACACTATCCTATATGACTCTCCTGTAGCCAGCTGGACGGCAGGAAGTCTGCAGTGACCGGCTTCTTGTTGCTGCTGAAGAACTTCAAAGTGTTGGGCAGCTTGGCCTCGAGCCAGTGTAGCCAGGCGGCGTCCTCGAGCCAGGTACAGACTTCATGTGGTGTTTCTCTACATTGGCTGTAACACTATGTGCACTTTTTAACATCGTAGCTCCTTTAATAACCCTGTGTCTGAACCCCTGAACAGGTCCAAGTGGACGTTCACTCTCGTTACAACTCTGCTGCCAATGAAGCGTTCTGTCTGGAGATCCTCAGCAGCCTGCGGCGCTGCCTCGGTCAGCAGGCTGACGTGCGTCTCATGCTCTATGAGGTTCGAGCTCTCTTTTGGATGCCATGTTTAGTAGTTGTTTTAATGGTCCCCTTTTATGCAAAATCCACTTTTTCATGTGTTTGATACATAAATATGTGTCCCTTCTCCTGATCCATTTTTACAAAAACCTTTTGGCCACTTTGTGATGTCATAATGTTTTTTCGGCTTGTGTAACCATTAGCCAATCACCAACCAAGGTAACCCCCCCCCCCACCTTATCACCTGAATCTTCTCCTAGAGCACCATTTTGTTCTTTTTAACCAAATATCTCTCAGAGGGGCGTGGGGAGGGGCTCCTTATTTTCATCTAAAGTAACAGACCCAGAATCAGCCCTTTGGAAACAGGGCTGAAACAGAAGGGACTATGGGATGCTACAATGCACGATCTGTTTGGTATTTGGAGCCAAACACTTCAGAGACATGTTTTGTATATATCTGAGACCTATAATATATTGATGAAAAAGAGTATAATAGGTGACCTTTAAAATTCGCTACACGGTGCTACAGTTTCTTACCATGATTTGTTAAACCTTTTTACTCCAACTTAAGCATGTTGCACATACATCGCTCAACTTAAGGAACATTCCTAAAAGAAACCCTTCAACATTTTGAGTCTGATTCTCTCTAATCTGTGCGGTGTATTTATATAAGGGTGTAGAAAGACATGTATACTCATTTGTATTCCCCCCCTTTTCCAGGGTTTCTATGATGTACTCCGTCGCAACTCTCAACTTGCCAGCTCCATCATGCAGACCCTCTTCTCGCAGGTACGCTTGTGTGTGTTTAGTGCATACCGGGTTAGGTGTTATTGTGAAGTTATCTACAAGACAGACAGCTGTATCTCATGTCTTTGTTTCCTCAGCTGAAGCGGTACTACGAGCCTGAGCAGGACCTCCTTCCCCCGGTGAAACTGGAACCATGCATCACAGCGCTCGGAGACCAGGTTTTCCTCCAGGAGCCGCTGGTACTTTGTCTGCATTGAAGCATTTTGATGGCTCTGTTCTTTGCTGTGTTAATGTCTCTGATGAATAGTATTTGTTCCCTTTCAGGCCCATCTGTTGAGCTGTACTGTTCACTGCCTGCTCTGGCTGCAGAACATGCGACGATCTGCAAACCCAATTGCAAACGACAGTGATGACGAGGATGAGGAGAAAGAGGAGGAGGGATACCAGTCTGAACTAGAGACCATCCTAGAGAGCATGACGAGACGCATGATCAAGAGTGAACTGGAGGACTTTGAACTGGTATTAATTCAAGATAGAAATACAGTATTTACACTAAACCAAATTGTATGGCTTTCAAAGGTTTGGCTCAACTTTACCATTATGGACGTAGCGTCCCCATGATCGACATCAATTTTTTTTAATTGATTTGTCTTTCAGCGACCTGTACAAGCCTGTACGTTAATACGGTTAATAAAGAAACAACAATATGGGGAAGCTTATTGCATGTACAAGCATAAAGCAAATACAAGATCTCTTCCCAGGATCGTATTGATGAAAAATGTTTTTATTGTATATCTGTTGTATTTGATTGCCTCCCTTCCAGCTTCCAGGCTTTCCCACAATGACGGTGTGTGTGTGTGTGTGTGTGTGTGTGTGTGTGTGTGTGTGTGTGTGTGTGTGTGTGTGTGTGTGTGTGTGTGTGTGTGTGTGTGTGTGTGTGTGTG
>NW_011340072.1:312621-335162 GCF_000735185.1 Notothenia coriiceps | reverse complement strand
AAAATTAAACACCGGATATTGTGAAACCACGAAATCGGGCAATTCATAATAACAAAAACTTGAACCCTGAGATCGTTCATTACCTTCATAGAATATGAATGAATCGTGTCCTCGACTCATGAAAAAAGGGTGACACGAATTCTTAGGTGGAGTTACCCAACGATATAGGGATGTGGAGTGTGCGCGACTAATACAAAATTACCCAACGTTGTTATCAACAATAAATGTTAGTAAAACTTACGAATGGTGTAAAAGAGAAAAGAGATCCAAAATTACACCTCTCGTTTGTCACAATGAACCTCAGAGTTGATTTGTTTCCATGGTTAATGACTTCGTGATTTTAATTTTGTTGCCGGTAAAACCAGGTCTCTTTGGGAATAGTGTACGTGTATGATATTACGGTCACAGAAAGTTTGTACCTTACGAGAATTTTTGGTAAATTCATCTACAGGTACAACTTTCAAAATTTGGACACAATTTCACCGTCTGTTCATTTGTACGTGAAACGATAAATTACAGGTCCTTCACAGATGACCGTAGATTCATCTCTCATTGAAAAGGGATAGTGTGGTAATTCGCAATCACTTGCCAATGAAACATTACAAACTCTTGACAAGAAAAGTTGATTGTATATGTGATGAAAATTTAGAGGATTCTCGTCCTTCCGTACCGTGAACGTCGCTCACCTTTCCTGGAAATTTCAACCGCATCACTTTGCGTCACGAGCCATTGTGGAGCTCCTATTGGAGAGACCTTCTTCAAACGTGACTAGTAACGGTCTTGAACGAGACCATATCAACGAGTGTTAAGTAACGTTGACCCCGTATCTGTCGTACTCTTGGGACTTTCTGTGTTAACGCTTTTTTAACCGAAGAGAAGAAAATTTTATCTCTATTGCACTGCGTACATGGGCTGGTACCGGCCTTAAAGTGAGCAGAATGCCTTTTGTAAAAGGGTTGCATCATTATAGAATAAAATAAATATAATATATTCATATAAAATATATGAATACAAACATATTATCTAAAAAGGTAACTACAACTGTCAAATACATTTAGTGTAGTAAAAGTACAATATTTCCCACTGAAATGTAATTGAGTAGAAGTACAGAGTAGCAGAAAATGGAAATACTCAAGTATATGTATGTGGTACTTGTACTTTACTTAAGTGCAGTAATTGAGTAAGTGTAGTTGGTTACATTCCACCACTGATCTTAAACACGGCATGCGCTTTGAGCTGAAGCAAACTTAGAACATTGGTTGTTTTAACTGACAAATCCTACTCGTTTAGCCTTCAACTTATTTGGAGACGTGAAGGATACTTACTGTACTTTTGAGCCGCTGGCTTTCATCTATACATTTGGCACACACACACACACACACACACACACACACACACACACACACACACACACACACCTTTCAAAACAATCGCAAGGCCCAGGGTAGCATCAGTGCGTATACTTGAGGAAAAGGGATTTCGCTTAAGTCATATACAAATGATGCACAATTATGGCATGATATTATGTTAGAGCGAACTTACAATAGAGTCAAATGTCTCAGTTGCACAGTTTAGAACAAAAATCCTTTCTCTGGCTCTCAAGGCTCGCATATTTAAAAACAGCCAGAAAGACAACAGGTTGTGTGAATTAGGAGAAAGGGTGTCACATCTTTTTCTGAATTGTGAAAATCTATATACATTTAAATATCTGTTGAAAATCCAGTGTTGTTTTGCTGCTCTAATAATAATTTTGAATCCTTGTTTAATTTGAATGCTAACAAGTTGGCTGCCGTAGGTTTAAATCAGTGCTTCTCAAACTTTTTCATACCAAGGACCACCTAACTCCACAAATATAAAAAAACACATAGTTTTTCTTGAACAGATTACTAATCGCCTGTAAATGGTACAAACAAGTGGCAACATGTGTGATGAAGGTGTTACGCTGGGCTATATCGTGCAATCAAAAACTTAACCTCGCTCCATTGTGGAGATATTCCCACGAGAGTGCGGAAAACTTAAATTTATTTATTTAAAATGTGAAATTTTACCAATATACTCACGGACCACTAGGGGGCGCTCACGTACGCCAGTGGTCCGTGGACCACACTTTGAGAAGCACTGGTTTAAAGCATGATGTGAAATAAACGACTACATAATAAATAATTGTATTTCGTAAGCCTGTTTGGGCTGGGCATACTATTAATTGAAGACACGATGTTCTCAAAAATCAAATCATGATAAAATTCAAATGTTGCAGTTGCCTCTTTCCTACTACCCGGGTCAACATGTCACTTTTTGTCCTGCCTTGTTTCTCTGTGCGTTCAGGATGTAGAAGTGGAAAAGCAGTCTCACTTTGCCATAGTCAACATGAAGACTGCGTCCACAGCCACAGTGAGTGTTTTTACTAATAAACCAGAAGCTCCTGGTATGCTGCGACATCAGAATCTCAGAACGTGTTTGCTCAGCATCTTCATCTTCATCACTTGAATCTCTCTTCCCAGCTGCTGGTCCTGTCTCAGGTTGACCGAGTGTTGGATGAAGTGGACTGGCTTATTGCCAAAAAGAAAAGCCAGGCGCCCTCTGACACACCGGGTCCTGGTAAGTAAGCTTTTTCGCACAAATTCAGTCGGATAATGGTGAGAGTAGGGAGAGGACGAGATGCATCTCTGTCAGGGAGTGGCACTGAAACTTGTGATGTCCCTGATGTGTAGGGGGGGCCACCCAGACTGCGGGCCAGCAGGATCCCATAGAAAAAGCGGTGAAGCTGCAGCTCGGGACCCTTCTGACGGCGCTAAACGAGCTGGTGCAGACCGCCCTGCTGCCTGGCTCATGTACCATCACCCTGCTGAGAGAACTGAGCCGCACCTACACCACCCTCACCACGCTCATCAAATACGTGCGTTAACTGTGTCCACTCTTTGACCTCAGTATTAATGTAGTTTGTTGAGTGTGACTTTTAATTTGTCCCAATGTGTTGCATTAGTACATCCAGGTGTGTGCCAGTCAGCCCGGAGCACTGCCGGCTCGCCTCGAGAAGCTGGTGAGTCAGTGGTTTTGTTTATTGTGTTTTAACTTTATTACTTCAGTTGTCACGGTAACAAAGTGTTCTCTGTGCAGGTGAAACTGTCGGGCTCCCACCTCACGCCACAGTGCTACTCCTTCATCACTTACGCACAGGTACACTTCAGACGGGTCCCTGACAAAGCTCCAGGTTTTCAGGCTCATCGTCACTTCCGTTATTCTTAACTGTTTGAGATTATTTACAGCAACTTAAACAGGAAGAGCTGATGTGTTTTGTTTTTAGAGTGGAGAAATGAGCGTTGGAGGCGCAGATGACAAGAAGAAAAAGAAAAGAAATGAAGTGAACACTGCTGCCTCTGTAAGGACATTCAACTCGTAACATTCATTTCCTGATTTATGTGATTTGATAAGAAAAGCAATACATTCACAATCTAACAGTTTCTTTATTGTATCAAAAACAATATATAGATACAATGAACAACTTAAAACAAACTTCAATTCCTTTTTTTCTCCCTCGGCAGGCAAAACTTCTGCGTGAAACAAAAGCCATTCCTAACGTAATCTTCAGTATTGAACAGTACGAGAAATTCCTCATCACACTTTCAAAAAAATCAAAGGTATGTGAGCTGAAATATAAAGGTCCCTGTAAAACAGACCAATGGCTCCTTGAACACCGTTAGTGCGTTGCTATAGGTTAGGCCACTCATGTACAGTGTTTCATCAGCAGCTGTGTATTTCTCTGTTCAGGTCAATCTGATGCAGTACATGAAGTTGAGCACCTCGAGAGATTTCCGCATCAACGCTGCTTCTCTGGACGCAGCTCTGCAGGAGCAGGACGGCAGTCAGGAGGTCAGTGCACTCTAACACTGCAGCTACAAAAGGGTCTGTCATCCTTACACATTCACACTGTAATGGTTTGTTTTCACTCTTCCTCCATCTCTTTTAGACCAACCAGTCAGAGGAGAAGGAGGAGGAGCCCAAAAAGAAGAAGAGGAAACAGTGAGCTAAGAATCAGCCTCACTGATGTGGGACTTGCGCAGCTGCTGAATGGCTTTAAGTCTGTTCTGAGTAACAGAGGCTTCTCCCACACAGTGCTATCTCCCTCTGTCCAGAGAGCCTCTAGTGATGTCCAGTATTTGGTAGATGTCCAAGGCCTCACCTGTGAAAAGTTTGCACACTTGTATTAACTCTCTGTTTATGATCCTATAGTTAACTATATATTCAAGAGAAGTTTTCTAAACCATAGGTACATGTGAATTGTTACTTTCACTTTAAGTAATCAGTTGCTATTATATACAAAGAAAAAAAAAAATATGTATATATGTATATATATATACTACATATAGCATTCCCTAAGATGCCCCCACTTGCCTGAACAAAAGGAAGAAGTGGATACATGGTTTCCAATACACATAAATGCATCCCGGAGAGAAACCTAGCTTTGTTTCTAGTGCTGTTTTGTTTTAAAATAAATCTTGTTTTCTTTGTTATTCTGTTCACTTAAACAGTTGTTTATATTGTATCTTGCATGGCATTTTACCAAGCCAAAAATGTTGATGTATTTAATGTTATCTGCACACATTTGTCAAGTATATGTCATTTGTATGCATGACTTTGTAAAGCAGTGCAAATAAACTGAAAGCATACTGAAAAGGTAAAGTTTTTATTTTGGACAAATTCAATAGGCAAAACTTTTTTAGAAAGATGTTATAGATTATTTGATATTTAATGTGCTGTTAAAAGGTGCACGTGATTCCAGGGATTTGATGTTAATTAACCTTTTAGTTTTCTTATGCACATTGGTATAAAACACATTTTGAATAAATGTAGTAAAAGCGGATGATGGTGTGCAGAACTCACCAGGCGCTAGGCCGTATCTTCTCTCAACACCTGTGGGGTTGGAGGGGGTCACACAGTCCATGTTGACCTCCTTCCTCAGACACTGGTCAATGTCGATGGCACTGAAGAAAGCTACTGACTGGGGAAGGTCCTTCATGTCTAAAGCATGGGCGAACACGCTCCTGCAGGAGACACAAGCACACACTCAGAAAAGCTACCATGTTAACTGCCTTCTCTCTATTGGATATATTCTAACAAGAGGATGAACACCCAGCTGGGAGCAGACCTTGTGAGCAGGTTTGTGATCTGTAGAGCCAGCGCTGCTCGGTGGCGGTCTTCGCTGCAGACCAGGTACCGCACCTCGTCGTGGATGCTGATGCAGAAACGTCCATCGATGTCGTGCTCCTCCAAGAGCCACTTCATGGCCACCAGCATCAGGTGGAGGTAGTCCACCGCTGAGCTCTGCACCACCCAGTTCACTCTGCTGGTGATGAACTGACAAAACAAATATGAAAACATCTTACTTTAAAAAGGTATATTTTGTTATTCAGATTTTCTTGTCGATTAGCAGTAGCTATGTTCCTCATCCAGTTAGGGAAAGATACAGGCATTTCTATCCTTTTTTTTTATACAGTTAGTGACTTAAAGATACTTGGCTTTTGACAGTAAAAAGGCAATGCATATTTCATTACAAATCTCAGAAGTTCCACATGAGAAAAGAGGGGTTTGCCTGCTCACGCTAGTTAAATAGCACCATGTGAATTAGATTTATGTTAAAATGTTATCTTTCCCGCTGCCCCACCTCATTCTTCACTGCCTCGGGCTCCAGGGCTCTGCTGATCCTGCAGCCTAAAACCGGAGTGGCTGGCTGGGCTGAATGAGCGATCCTCTCCAGCTCGTTGAACATACTCGACTCCGTACCTCCCGCCCACAGGCGTTTCTCCACCATATCCCACCTCTTCCGCCGAGAGCTGAGGGGTACGAGGAACACAGACAAAGATGGAGGAATATGGAGAAACAGAGCACTTGGGAGAACATGGAGGAGAACATTTTGAGACAGTGAAAAGGCTCCTGACAAGTGTTAGTGTGATGTTTAACTTGCTCCCTTACCACTGTGAGGCCAGTCTATTGATCCTTCTTAACTCCTGCAGGTTGACACTGTCATCTTCCTCCCTCTCCACCTCTATATCCAGTTCATTGACCAGCCACTCACCCTCCTCGGACAATTGGTACCTGACAAAACATCAACACAAACATGAAGCACTAGTTCTCAATTTCATCGCACAAACGTACTAAGAATACAACTTTCACCACAAGACAAACTATTGTTGAGCGTACCTGCGTATGCCCTTTGTCAAGGCGTACATCTGCATGGCCTTACTGGCAGCTTCTGTCTGATCGAGCCGGTGGTTGAACTGCATCAGCAGCCTCTCAGCAAAGGGTTGTCCCGCTCCGTAAATGCGTCCGTAGTTGAACACCTTGGCGTGATCTCGGCTGATGCCCACAGTGTCCGCAGTGCGGCTGTGCAGGTCGGTGCCCTGACTCTTCTTCCCCTGCAGGGTCATCCAGCCGAACGCTGTGCAGCCTGAACCCAGAGAGACACAAGATAAACACATCCTGTCTGTTGAAACTATTACAGATTATGCAGATTACAGATTTTCGCAAACCTAATATGTTGTTAACAGTTCCCCCCCAAATCCCAAATACATATTGTTCCTTTTACCCATAGGCGGCGCATGAGGCTCAGGTTTGGGAAGGCTAAATAACTTTTTTTACCTGACGATGCCCGCCTCCGGCATCTATAGAAAATAGATCAACTCAGTGAAAGCACCGCCTGCTGACCAATCAGAGCTCAGTGTGCAGAGTTTAAATCTATCAAGTCATATTACAGGATAGAGGAAATACAGTTTAAACTGCCGTATGTAGAGAAGACGCCGACGTGTCGCACTTATCATTCATATCACATCATCAATCAGATCATCGATCATATAATATTTATTTCCTTATCTGAGTCAGCTTCTCGAGCCGTATCTGGCCGTGCAACACTTACATTGTCACATACTGTATGCAGAAGTATTATTTTAAGCAACACATTAAGTTGACTAAACACTCAACTCAAATGTAATTAAAGTCAGATCCACTCGTGTCTTAGATGGGGCAGTGGTATCATAAAACTGTTGTACGCTTTCAAACACTCGGTAGTTATTTTTTAACCAGTTGTTCTATATTCACCTTGCAGGTGCAACTATGTGGCTTGTATCCTTGATTATAGTTTAAGTCATGGATGTTTAAAGTTCATATTTGTCTAATATTAGTTTACTTTGCATTAATGAAGTATGACACTGCGCTATCAGTACACTTGTCCCTGTTTGTGATTGGTCAAATGTAGATAACCCCGCCCCTTTCACGTGAACGCGCTCTCAGCTGGAGAGAGAAACCCTGGCTTGATTTACCGAGTTGATAACTAGCGTCGTAGGACCGTTTAGCGAGATCTCGTTTGTTAGGGTTAGTTAAGATAACTCAAACATATCCAGGGTCTGTTGAACTAGCTTCGTAGTACAGGGCACAGGTGGCTGCATGCAGCGCTAATGTCAAAGACACAAACATTATATTTTAATTTTACCAGGATGCAGTGACACAAATATTTGGGAAGTCTTAGCCTTCCCTAGCCTTCCCTAGCCTACAGTCCCTGCCGCCCCTGCGTTTACCTGTATGTTTAGGGTGCGAGTTATCTAGTGATTGAGATAGGGGCTGTCTGGACTTCTCTGCCTTCTCCCTTATAATCAAACCACCAAAAAACATTTAAAATGTTTCCTTCCAGAAATCCTGACTAAAGATAATCCACAAACCGTGTTGAGAGCAGTTTCATGTAGGAACTAATATCTTTCTTCCAAACTAAACCCCCCAGCCGTATTACCATCTGCAAAGCCTGCGAGGCCGAACCAAAATAATCTAGATTATTTAATATCACTACCGGTTACAGAAAAAAATATAGAAAGAACTTCAAAAGACTTCAATAGGACAAATCTCACCGTGCATGCCAGCAAAGTGAGCCTCTCCGAGCACAGCAGCGATCCACAACTCTTGAGAATCTACATCTGCTCCCACCAGGTGATATCCAGGGGGCACCTGCACCATGGCCTTCAGCTCACTGCCCACCCGGTCCCGCTGTGGACACGAAATAAACTGTTAATAAGGAACATTTCTCTTCTGGCTGGTAACTGCACCTCAGCTCTTGTGATATCGGCTTTGTCTCTTACCCGTGCGTTACTGGCTGTCAGCCATGTTGGCTCCACGGCTCTGCGTGTGACGGTTCCAGCGGTGACGACCTGAGGTAATATGGCCCCATACTGGCCCTCTTCATCAAAGTCTTTGTGTCTTTAGGAGACATGGAGGTAGTTATAATGAGCAATGACTATTATCCACAGTAAGGCGGATTAATAAAGAAGATAGATATAGATATGCAAGACAAACCTGCTGACAGTACGAGGGAGCTCCCCCTTTCGCAGCCACAGCACCATCTGAGAACTACAAAGACGGTGAAATCATATACTGGCCATCTTTACGACTACAAGATGATTCACTTTATGGTGGAAACTGATAGGTACCTTATGCGTTTATGGGCATTCCTCCAGAAGGACATCATTTTGTTAATCTCCAGAGCTCGTGTAGCGTTGGTTCCACCATGTCCGGCCCTGAGGGTCCCATCCTCCATCTTGGAAAGGAAGTCTTTTGAAAAGGGACTGCCGACATTGTTGTGATTTCCATCCTGAAACACGTAATTAGTCAGACGATTCAAATAATTCAGTGAAGGGACAATGTGTTGAGCTAGGTTTTCAGGAAGAGCAGTGAAACTCTACCTTATGAGGTAATTTGAAAAACCAGCACCCTGGAATATCAACATCGCTGTAGGGACCGTTTCCATGGTGATAATGGCAGTGGCTCTCCTCTGGGACGTTATGTGGATCTTGAAACTGTTGTTGATACAGAATCAAAATGGTGACTCATACAAATAATCACAGATGATGATGTATCATTTCATCACTGCGAGACAAAACATGTGAAGAATAGAAAGAAATACAAGCTGCATGTTAGACCAGATAGTGCCGTTCAATGTCATCAAGGCTATAAAAGGAATGGAAATATAGAAATAAAGTACAACAATGTATTAAAAGTGCTCTTGATACAAAGTAAAAAAAAGCCATGACCATTTCACTCACCTTGTTTGTCTTCTTCTCCCCATTTTTCATCATTCTGACTCCATTTTCCTCTGTCAGACTCTCCAAGGAGCCTAACTCCTCCACCTTAAAATTAGGTAAAGAAAAACACCTATGCCATCATGTACATTAAACATCACAGAGACCCTGGGCCTGATTGATCATTGATAAGGAAGTAGCATTGATACAAAACTAACACCAAGTCGATACAACACACATTTCAGAGCCAAAACACTTGATCCCGTCATTTACATAATTTAAAGAAAGTCATTGAAAGTCATGCAGCATTGGTAAACTAGCTGTTATGGTTGCTCTAATTTATAACAATGTATGTACAGGCATTTTAATGATTATGATTTTAAAGTTATACAACATTTCGCTTTATATGATTTCTAAACAGTGTAATTTTGGATATTTATGAAAAATACAGCCTTTTGTCTATACAAGAATGAAGTAATTGTAATATGAGTGTTTGCACCTTGGCCCACACTGTGCTGTCCGTCCACACGAGGTCCTCTGAAGGGTGGCAGTCCTGATACTCAGGCCGTGCTTTGCTGTTCTGCTCACAATACTCTCTGTAAAAACTCTCAATAGCTCTGAAGGACAAAACAAAGCTTGAATAAACACACATCCTATGCTAACCACATGTAAAAACTCAATATTAACTAGCTCTTGTCTTGATGATGTAAGCACAGAGTAAGGTACCTGTGAGGGCACACAGGCCCTTCCCCACCCTCTTCCTCCTCTGACACCAGGTTATCTCTGCGTCCAGGCACCAGGTAGCCCCAGCCATGTTTGTCTACGTAGTGCAGGGGGAAGCCATCCCAGGTCAGACCCATCAGCTTAGGAGTGACTCTCATCTGTAGACTGATGAGGTTGGCTCCCGGGGACCAGCTGTCCTCCGCAGACATCTTCTCACACAGCTTACGGTACCAGCTGCAGGACACAGTAAGTACCATGTCGGATGAAAGATATTAATTATTTGATGGCTCTGGGTGCTCGTGAGTGACCTTACCCTGGGTGTCCAGGCAGATGCTGTCTTCTCTTAGGAAGTCGACTCAATGTGTCTTTCAGCTTCTCCACAGCCAGCCTGCTGGGGCAAGGGCCTTCCGTCTCCTCTTCAGAGGGTGGGCCTGGGTCTAATATCACAAATTAATCATCTGCTCTGTTATTTTTAACCTGGAACTGTTGTTATAGTATTTATAAATCATACTTAAACAGGATCAATGCTTTTACCTTCTTCCGAGTCTGGAAGTGGAGTACCAACTTTTGTTTCTGCTTCCTTTTTGGAGTTTTTATTTTTGCTGACTGGTACTTTCTTCACCTTGAACTCCTGTACATCCCACTCAAGATCCCAGAGCCAGGGGTCTTCTTTATATCTAAAACATATATACATTTACAGACAATGTGGCTGTTTTAATACAAAGCATTTTCACTTGATCACACACTTAAAGCCAACATTTTAGAAATGGCTATAGTCATAAAACCTGGTAGATGCTCTTCTCACCTGTCATCCTGCAGCAGCTGACAGGCATCATCCGCTAAAGTCATCAGAGATTTCTTCATCTCTCTCTGTAGCTCTTCGTAAATGTCCTGAGAATCTTCCAGGTAACGCCCCCAGTTTTGATTGACAGGGAGGTAGCTCACACCCATCTCCAGCATCCCTGAGAACGTCACTGGATGAGGGCACCTTAAAAAAGAGATTGCAGTATTATGCAGACAGCGCAATGTGACATGCTTTGGATTCAAATCTAGTACATATAATAGTGAGTAGACAACGTTTGCTTGTTGGGATTGACTTACCTCTCCATAAAGAGGGGAAGCTGCTCTGTGAAGACGTGATGTGTGGCCTCGACGTCCATGGCGCAGTACTGCATTAACTCCTGTAGAGGTCAGCAAACCCACATGTATCCGTCTGTTCTTCATGATGCATGCAAATCGTTTCGAGGACTGACTTAAACATTTTGCCTTTGATAGGACATCTGACATAGGATTCGTCGTGAACATCTTACCTGGAAGTTGTTCCTGACATCAGCCATGCTGCCCTTCACAAATATCTCTCTGGCCTCTTTCTTCAGTGGTGGTCCTCCCACATACAGAGCATGGACATCAGCCAGGTTGTTAATGCTGCTAATATTAACCCAGTCCCAGGAGCCGATCTGTTTACAAAAAACATGTCTCAGTGAGTTCTACTAATGACAAAATCCTAGAGAGGTTTTAGCTTAGACATGATGGCACTAACCGCTGGACCTTCCCGTTTCTGTCCAGCTTTTTTAAAGTGTTCCTTGACCTCCTGAAGACCCCTCCTTTTACCCATCTTATTGGCCATCCACAGTGTGCGCTGAAACCCTGTCAGCCCAGAGATGGCCATGTGAAGGCTCATGGTGTCCATGAAGCGCACCTTAGAACCCTTTAGGGAAGAAAACACTTTTATGTCATAAACATACTAATGTAACTCATACAACAAGCATCATACAATTGTACAATAGAGATTCATATTGGAGAAGGAAGGGGACAGAGGGCTAGAAAGGTCAGTTGGTAAAGAGTCGAAGATGTAACAATAACAAAAAAACACTATCTGAATACTGACCTTTAGTAAGTATTGCTCCTTAATGAATGTTCTGTCAAAACTGACATTATGGCCTACTATGAGCCTCTCCTTCCACTGACCCCCTGGTGGGCGGGCAGAGTTGATCGATGTCTCCAAGGGGATGAGGTCAGCTAGCGTCAACTGGTTTGACCACGAGTACCGCTCTTCAATCAGACGCTTACTACACCAGGAGTACCTGGCAAGTGAGAACATGTTTCCATTGCTGTTTAAAAGGCTGTAATTGCATTATTTTGTTATTACATAATCATAATATCAGTAGCATGAAATGTTCCTAAAATGACCATAACATTGTTAATCCCAATTGATTTCTGCGACAATGTATAGTTCAACAACACTAGTTATTTTTGACAGGCCTTATAATGCCATTCATTGCTTTTTCTCCCCTTCACATGATCTTTACACTTCTTGTTGTTCCTCACCAGTTAGTGGAAGACATAGCAACAGCCATTGTGGGACACCGTCCCTCCACCATGCACACCTCCACATCAAACACCAGTGCAGTCTCCTCCGGGAAATCGACCTTCTGACTCTCCCCATCTGGCCCATAGCGTGTCCAGCCGACCTCCCAGCTCCACTCCTGAGGCATGGCAGGGATCTCCGCCAGCTGCAGCTCGGTGGCCGCCTCAAGGTAGGGTAGACTTTGCTTCTGGGCCAAGATTCGAAAGTGCTCGTCAATATTGTTGCCATACATTTGGGGAAGCTTCAGCTCCACTTCAGGCAGCAGTGAAGTTTCCTTCCCCCACAGCTGATGTTTCTGCAGGTGCCTGATGCTGCGCTCCACTTCCTCCTCTCTGTACTCTGGTTCCTGCCCTCGGAAGATCTGGTCATGGAGGTTCTTTGACAGCATCTGAATGTTCAGGGGGTTCATGCGGTTCTCCGTGGACTCCTCGCCATGAAGAGAATGAGGCTTGAAGGAGAAGAGGCAGCGTTGACATCTCCATTGTAGAGGGATGAGAGTCCTCTGCAGAGGAGAGCGCAACACATGCAGCATCACCTCATGAGAACTTCACACTCGAGCTGCAAGACATAGAGACAACATCAATGTTATGTCATGATACAACTTATCCCAGGTTTGTCTCACATGTAATGTAACGATAGCCACAAACTGGGAATAGATACAGCTATACTAAGGTACTAAATAGTGGGGATACAGATTTGAAAATAACGATATTATTTGATCATGTATTGTGAGTGTACTATTGTACAAAGGCTGTAAATGTCTTGGTCAAACAACACGGTTACAGATATTTCACTCAAATTAAGCTAACTTCTAGTCATTTGCAATAGAGCCTGTTTAACCTGGTGCGTTGAATGAACATGCTTATCACACAACTTTTACATTAACGCTAGATATACGTGTACTGGAACCTGGACTAAACACTAGCTACTGTAGGATAGTTACACACGCAGAAACAGACACTTTTCTTATTTGGTTTAATCAACTGAAGTTAACCCCAACCTGCTAACCTATATTTACAAGCATTAAACCCATGCCCCAAGGGTACTGGTGCTAATTTTCGGAGCAGCCAAACAACATAAAAGCTGTTATATCCTGCACTAGCAAGTGTTTTAGCTAGACTATCGGGAAACAAAGAATAGCAAACTCACCCGATAAGTGCTATGAGGTATAATGTTAAAGTTATCAAGCATAATATGTTTAAAAAGTTCCACAACACATGAGGTTGTAAACTAGCATGGTCCAACCATTGGGTAGTATAACAAACGGAGCCTGCCAGCGACCCCAAGCGGTCCGGATGACTGCATTGGTTTTACTATAACAAACAAATAATATGAATAACAGCATTGTTGGATGTGCAACAGTCTTGTACAATAATCGATTATTCACAACTTAACATTATCATAACTATCGTCATGATCGTGTAATTGTTTATATAAAAATTAGAAACGGTTCCAATATGGACACAGCGTGGCCGCGTGGCCTAATGGATAAGGCGTCTGACTTCGAATCAGAAGATTGCAGGTTCGAGTCCTGCCGCGGTCGCATTTTTGTAATGTTGTGATTAGGATGACTATGTTTCGTCACAGTGTTCCCTTCAGAAAAAAGGCATACTGTTATGTTATTGACATAAAGCTGGTTTAACTGCTACGCAATTGACACAATTGTGGTTGCAAATTCAGCGCATTATTGTATTTGATGTGGATGTAATAACTGAGGAGGCAGTGTGTTGGTGTCGGTCTTATTTCACTGTAACACCTGGCTTTATTCAAGCCCCAGCTAGCCTACGCTTTTCCCCAAAGGTACTTCGCTTTGAATTACACATCTATGACCATGCATATTGGTATTTCCTGTCTAGCTCTAGATGTGTTGTGTTTGTCTGTATTGTATAAGATAGGACGATTTCATTCTGTTGTGTTTTGTCATTGCTTGTCAGAGGATGGCGGATGACACGGAGGATGTGGAGCTGGATTTTGCTGCTGACGAGCAGGAGAGGGCGCGGAGAAGCGCAGTCATAAGGTGGGCTGCAGGGGATGTTTACTATATGGCTTCATTCACTTATTTGTTTTGCACACAGTAGACTACTGTTTTAACTACATTTGACAATAAAGCTATCTAGTACAATAGCCTGCTGTGTGGCACATTTGTTTTGTTAGCCTTTTACAATTTGATTGAAAGGTAACCAGTCTTAGTAAAAGGTCCATCTTTGCTGTAGGCTACAAGACGAATTGTCTCTGCTTGCTTCAATTCTGTCATTGGCATGTGTATACAGGGTCTTCATCGTTTCTCATCTTGAACCTTCTTTTCAGACACCCCCTTGCCTCCTTTTTCCACCTGTTCTTCCGGGTGGTTGCCATTGTTGCCTATCTTCTCAGTGACTGGATCAGCGAGAACTTTGCATCTTGTTTTGTGCTAATCATCACTCTGCTATCTTTTGACTTCTGGTCTGTTAAGGTGAGAGGTTGAGCAGGTCAGCTGCTAATTCCCCTATTTTCCCTATGCCTAACCCCTTCCCTGCCCTCTTGTGCCCTTCAGTACTGTTTAATCCCCTGCTTTCACCTCTCTGGTTTTGATTTCTCATATTTGTCCTGTGTTTCAGAATGTGACTGGCAGGCTGCTGGTCGGCCTGCGCTGGTGGAATCAGATTGACGACGATGGAAAAAGCCTCTGGGTGTTTGAAGCCAAAAAAGTAAGATATTGTGTGCCATTTTGAATGCAGAAAAGCATTTTACACATTTGAACATTTCAATGTATGTGTGCAGGCCTCCCGCGACAATAACATTGGGACAGAAGCAGAGGCCAGGATATTTTGGCTGGGTCTCATCATCTGCCCTCTCATATGGATATGTTTCTTCTTCACCTCCCTGTTCTCCCTGAAGATTAAATGGCTGGTGAGACACAGGTTGCTTGTGTGCATGCCCTGCATATGTATAGAGGCACATCACATAATGCCCCTCTTTAAATGCATCATCGTCTGTCTTCCCCAGTCACTTGTGGTAGCTAGTATTTCTCTCCAAGCGGCCAATCTCTATGGTTACCTCCGCTGCAAGGCAGTGGGAGAGGATGGCCAGCATGCAGACTCTTTCACGGGGCAGCACCTCCTGCAGCGTGTGAGTGGCTGACTGCAACATTTAACATGAACATTTTCAACATCTCAAAGCTTATTAACAATGAACATAAACTCAATAATAATGTATCCTCTTCCAGCCAGATATCATCTTTGGAATACTGTGAAGATTACCTCGGCCCGTAAAGCCACTCTGTTGTGTTTGTGTGTGTTTAAATGTGTGTGTCTTTGAGTGTGTTAGCGAGTGGGAGAAAGAGAGAGATAGATGAGAGCTGCCTCATCTCCAAAGTTCCCATTGCATATACTTGAATGGCTGTGTGCCTTGTGCATGCCTTATGCAGCTGACTGTTCACTTCACATGATGCCCGTGGATCAGTCTGGCAATTATGTCAATAAAAGAAAGTGCATTTTAAAATATGTTCCTACTTTATTGTTGGTTGTTCACATATTTGCAAAATGATTGCAAAGAAGTACAAAATCATGTAATACAACTGCTCAGATTAATAATTATTATTCATACATAATTTGAAATCATATAGGCTCAGTTAATTTAAAAAAATTGTATTCAGTTAATAAAATGTATTTATTAGTACATGTTTGTATTACATTACTGTAATATATTGTTGGATTATACTATCTAACTCAAAAGTATTTTTAATTCCGAAAATAATCTGCTGGGGAAAATTGTCTGCTTTGTTGATCAAGACAATTCCAATACCTCCAGAAATGTTTCTGCTTAGTGGTCAAACCATTAACAAGAATAACTGTTAGCTAATGTATTGGAGCCTATCTCTAAACTGGAATGCTGTGTTAGTCTAAATAGTCCGACCATATCAATCTCTGAACCAATTAGCTCTTTTTGTCTCATTAAAATTAAATATTAGCGTAACACACAACGTATGCAACTATTTGCAGCTATAAGAATTACTTGTATCCATATTAATTTTGTTTCACTGTGGTTTCTACACGTTTTGAACTTTTTTTTTGTCCTGACCGTCCAGATTTGGAGGGAAATGTTTATACTTGGCCGTGGCCCCAGAGACTATTAAATAGCGTGGCCCCCGTGATCTAAATCCACATACTAGCTAGCTAGACCTCAAAGATCTTTTATTTGTCGAGAAAACTCAGCTGCCTGCCTCTGGCCGTTAGAACCCTGTGAGTTGCATAAAGGGCGGAAATTCATCTTTTTGAGCTGACTTTTCTAAACTGAAAAGAGCCTACTTATGATATACAGAGTATTTTCCAGTGAATAAAATATCGATCAAAGGTAGCAACATTTGCATGCCTCTGTTACCAGATGTTTTTTAATTGTATTATCATTACATTGGTGGTAATACAATATAATAATATAATAATATTGGTGGTGTGGATAAGTGGATACTTTGGAAGTTGCAAACCTTACTTTACCTGTGTAACAAAGCAGATGGGCACCATTAGAAGAATTACTTTGCTCATGTAAATCTGAATATATATTATAATATATATCACTTTTCTGAGAAAATGTCAAGCAAGCTCAATATTGAACATGTGAACAAACTGCAGAGGCATTATAAGACTTGAAAAAGAAAAAAAACATGTGTAAGATTTTAAATATATTCATTCATAGATAAGATAAGACTTTATTTATCCCGAAGGAAATTGTTGTGCCAGAGTAACCAAAATACAATAAACACAGCAGCACAACAGCAAAACTGTACACTAAAAGTGCAGTAAAAAGAGCAATTAAACATCTACAGAAAATATGAAACATATGGTCACATAATCAATGCAATTATTAGCAGTATTTAGTAGTGCAAAAAATGAAACGTAGTGGCAGTTACGTAATTGCACGTTATCATAGCATATTATTAATAATACTAATATTGCACATAGTTATATAGCAGCGAGTGTATTGTAATGATGGTAATTACATTTATATTGCACATAGTGTTGGTGTGGAAGTTCTCGGTTCCCTTTACTTAAGGGTGAAGAGTTAAAGAGTTTGATGGTCACTGGGAGGAAATACCTCCTGTGGCGCTGTGGTGGTCTTCGGTGATCTCATATAGCTAACTAATGGATATACACTTGACATTACCATCATCCCACAAACTGCTGTTTGGAAAATGATGATGCTTATATACTGTAGGTCAACTTTTAACTTGTAATTTATATTTTTTAATTAAAATTGTATAAGAAATCCCTCAAAGTTCTAAAGTAAAATATTGAAATGTGAACATTGCGAATTTTGATGATAACTTGGCGAATTCCACAATGTTAAAAGATACACTAAAGTCAGTATATGTAACATTGAACCAATATATTATTATTATTATTATTAGTAGTAGTAGTAGTAGTAGTAGTAGTAGCAGTAGTAGGTAGTAGTGTTGGTGTTGAAGAAATTGCAAAAAGATTTAGAAAACTGTGAGGAGTGAGACGTCTTATTGACGCATTCTTTGGTGCTCTGTGATTGGTCAACACGCCGCCCTGGCATGACGTCAGTGCGGAGCGAGTAGAGGGAGCGCGCAGCCCCGAGGAGAGGCAGAAGCTGGAGGATTGAGAATGAAACAGGACTCACCTGAGAGCAGCTCTCCACAAGGGCCCGATGTAAACGCAGAGAAAACCATCAGGAAAATTCATAACGACCTAAAGTTGAGGACATTTCTCTCCAGAGTCTGCTTTGCGTCTCAAACAGGTAAGACACGCGCCTGGAAATACACATTAGGCTATTTTTAACGTACATTTTTACGTGCTTTCAACCTGCTGTCTTGCCGTGTCCATGTGTCATTTATGCGGAACATTTAGGGAAACATGACATGCATGTTTAGTTTACCTTTTGTTTGTGTTTTAACGTGGTGGCATAATATTCAACCACCAACACAAACGCCCTTGATTTTCATTTAAAATGAGGGTACGTTTTTGGTCCCCAAACAGTCAAAATCCCTTGTTCTTCAAAGTGCTAGAATATTACACCACGCTCCTCGTTCATTATAATGATCAGTAACAAATTGGTTTCTGTAATAGCTTTTGGGGATAATCCTAGTGTGAAATAGTCTAGTTTTAGCAGAAGTAGGCCAATTGCAACTCTCATTAAAAGTAGGGGATGCTTTGCCCCCGGGAACACCCAATAAATTAAGCTTTTAACCCAGCTCCATAAGTAGATTGTTTTAAAGACTCAGTTGTGAATCTCGGCATCAGTCAATCTGCTGCATCAAAGAAACGCTTCTTTACCTAACGCTGTCTCGGGTTCATGGTCATGCGATCGTACAGACTTTTCAGGCAACATATTCTGCAATTTTAGCTTCTATTATACCTGTTTACATGTATAGCTACAGGTTTTAAGTTTTAAAGGCTATATTTATGATTTTATAACAATTAGTCAGGGTTTGAAATAACACAAATCATTCATTCTTAGTTACCAGATAGTCTTAATGTGGCCTTACATTAAAAACACCTCGTGTAAAAGTAAACATTGTTAGATAACAAATCTCCAGAATACAGCCATGTCCTACGAATTGTATGTAGGCTATGAGTATATAACCTGAAGGTGATATTTTTGAATGCATCTGAGCACGTGAAATGTGACCTGGTTGTATTTCAATGTGGTCCTTTGCCAGTTTAAACTAGATTATTAAAGTCTCTCCGGGGTTTATATGAATATAAATAATAAGTTTCACATATGACTCTTTGTAAATGATGAAAAGGCTACAATATCCGATTTCTTATGGAAATAAATCGGATGTTAATTGCAAGAAATGCTAATGCAAGGGCCTCCCACAAATTGACTTCGGCCCATACAAATTCTTGTTTTTATTTTCATACCAAAGCCTAAAGTAATCATTTTATATTTTTGAAGGAGGCTGTTCAAAGCTACAATTCAACCAACAATTGAAACTATGAAGAATTACCTCACTAAGACATTAAACAGGCCTTCTACGAGACACGTTATTCATCACAGGAATATTTGACTGCAGGTTGATTTAGTTAGCTTCTTTAACCAACACAATATGTGTTAGCCTACATTTTAACAAATGTGATCCAACTATTTCCCTCGTTTTGTTCAATTCTGCTATTCTCCGTGCGTAATTGTAATAAAAAAAACTGCTTACGTGTGTTTTCAAATATCTAAGGCCTTCTAATCCATTTCCATCCTCCTTCCAGATCAAATCAGCATGACGTCGGGCTACAGAACGAGATTGTGAGGGGCTCTGTTTCTGTCTTTGGTTATCTAGCTGTATGAGTTTTAAATACAGCATAAAGCTAGATAACCGAAAGTAGAAACGACTTCCATAACATTGAGTTTATTCCCGAAAAAAAGAGGACTCCTCAGGCTTTCGACTCATAAAGGTAAGGAAATAGTTTTGCTTTGAGGTTTTTGATAAAAACGTCAATAGCCTATAAATAGCATAATAATGTCTTTAAACTTTTTATAATAAACTTTGATGGCAGATTAATAGTTTGCAAAGCCATATCCTTGCAGTGCTTTAAAAAAAAAATCTGTTTATTGTATAAGTCACCTCTTACCCTGACATGAGTAAGGGTTATTTTTAAGTAAAACAAAAATCTTTTTGAGAAATTATGCCCCAAAAAAAACGCAGATTCAAATTTTTTACTTTTTAAATAACTGGCCCTGTTGGGGGGGCTCTCCATTCAGACCCCTGCAGCATGGTGCTGAATGTTAAACAGGGCGCTCGATGGGTGAAGGGGAATAACTTCGAATGTAACTCCAAAACCTACTTCATTTAAAAAATGTTTTAGGAAAATAGTGAATAATATTTATTTTAAATGCACAAGGTACATTTTGGGTCTCAATAGGCTTTCTTTCACAGCAGACAATTTGACTTGTCATATTACAAAAAGCACGGGTTTAATTCATAAGATTAACGGTGGCTCTGTTCTATTTAAATGCCCCAGTAAGTCATGATGCTTACAACAGAACCCTGAAACTGAAGCAGCTAAATGGGATTCAGCCATCATTAATTCTATTATTTACACCTGGGCTTTTTCCATTGTGACACGTGACAAGTGTCTTCTGTGAAAAAGGCCGACCACATCTCAGAGTGTTTGTTCTCACCCTCCTGCTCACCTGCAGTAAGTGAAAAACAGTAAAGCTACAGTCCTCCAGGATTTCTCTCATCTCTCGAGGTTCCTGCTTAGGGACTCACACAGTGCTGCAAAGACAATATTTATATTTTTAGAAAGCAGATCCTCCTATATTCATCATTGTAAAGCATACTGCTTTATTTATAAGGAGATTTTTCAATTTATGATGCATTTAAATGTCACCTTTTTGTTAAAAAGAAAGGGAAGGCTACTGCTTTGTCCAGGTACTAATGGCTCTAAGACTGCTAATGATGCAGTTGAGTGGTGTTGCTACCTACACACACAGGGCTAAGAAAAACACTTGGCGCCTGTATTTAAAGCTGTATCTAATCTTGGAGCCTTTGGGATACATTGTGTTTTGCCTCAATGAGAAGGCCAAGGCCATGCTGTAGACAGGAGATGAACTTTTTAACTTGGTACTTGAGCACTGAGCAGTGCATACGCTCAGCCCGGAGAATGCCACTAAAGCCTAAAGAGCACGAAAGTAAGATGAGTTTTCATTCAACTACCTATTGCAGTACAGCTCACTGTCAAACCGGGCTAATTGCTTCGTTTCACAGCGAGATATTGGATATGTGAAAAGGCCGTGGTCCGAGTCTTTGCCTGTTATAGCGTGTCAGCATGGTGCGCCTCCTTAATGAATGGGAGTAGAAACACTTGAAGCTTTATTTATGGGATGGTCCAAAGCCATTCTTGTTCCACCCTGTGTACATGTATAATGCAAATGTTTCTTTTTGTGCTGTTATTGTAAAAACACTTACGCTCACACAAAATCAAGAGTGCTGCACTGTGAATTGAAGAGCTAGTTAGATGTAAAAGTTGTATTAACTTCTTACTACTACTCAGTACTCAAATAAAGTACTGCTGGTGTAAATAAATGAAGAAAGATGTGTTTAGCTATACTGAAAAGTCAAAGTGCTGACTGTTCTTTTCATCTTTTATTCCTCTGTTTTCTCTCCTCCATCTGCTCTTGCTACAGACTTCCGATTAACATCATTGAATGAACGCTGTTTCCTGAAAAGAGGGCAAACCATAGTTAAAAGAAAACGAGGAGAGAGAAAAAACGGTTGGGCCGGAATTGCCACCTCCTCCTCTCCCCTCCCCCACTCTCACCCTTTTTGCCCAAGAGCCTCTAATGCCATCTGCACTGCCAACGGGGGACACTTTGCCCGTGCCAGGAGGCGGACAAAGAGCCTGCCGGATCCCTGGAGTATGGGCGTGCTCAGAGGAGCCATCTTAAGAAACGTTGCCGCGAAACCTAAAATGGCTGGGCTGGCATACGAGGTGAGCTGCATTATGGTTTTCTGTTGGGTACCAGTGGTGATGATGGTGGTGGGCAGGAGGTGGGGGTGTGATTGTGTGATGGGGGAAGGGGGCAGGAGGAAGGACGAGGAAAAGAAGAAGAGTTTCCCATTTCCTCCCCAGTCACACATGGCCTCTCCCTTCTCTCTTCTATCTTCTGCTCCTGCTAATTAGCAGTTAAGGGGTGATGTGAAGGGGGAGGTGGGTGAGGAAGGGTGGTAGTTTGTGGTGGGAAAGGGGGAGGGGGGGCTAGGTAGCAAACAAAATTAATGAGCTGGCACTGGTTGAAGGAAACCTGCCATCCTCTCTCGTCATGGTGCTTCTTTACTCCCCAATGCACACCAGGCTGCGCTGTATGTCGTGTTTCCACGTGGCAAACCATATAGATTCATCCAAAAGAAATGCTTTTATTATTAGATTCACATTAAGATATTTAGTACAGCATCTTAACTATCTAAGTTTGAAGAACCCCTTTGGGTTAATTCTGTCGAGGAGAGGATACCCGGAAGATTCCTATTCATGGAAAGCATTATTGTTTTTGAAAGAAGAATCATTACAATCTCTGATTATGTTTATGGCTAAGATATTTGCTCACAAAGCAGTTCCTCGTGTGCTAATTTCCGCACTGAAAATCAGCAGTTTACTATATTTATATAATGGTGTTCATCAGAGCCATCTAAATGGCTTTTTTAAAAACACTTTAAATACTGGTTATATGCTTGGGCTTGTGTTTTCTTATGCATTCAGTCCTTAACATTTTATATTCATTATAACTCTCAGTTTAAAAGCAATACATTCCAATGCTGCACACGTGAACTTTTACACATGCAGACTAAAAATGTCAAACACGGATGTAAAAATGTCCCATTCTTCCAAAATCTGCCAACAACTCTGCCAAACATCAAAGCTCCAATTCTACACCACTACTGTCCCTGTAACCGCTCTTTC
>NW_011340072.1:292865-312581 GCF_000735185.1 Notothenia coriiceps | reverse complement strand
GGCACACACACACACAACACACACACACAACACACACAAACACACACACACACCACACACACCACGCCACACACGCACCGTCGACCGTCACGGACTCACACACACACACACACACACACACACACACACACACACACACACACACACACACACCCTCATGGCATGGAGCTGCTCTGTAACCCTGGTGGCTCTGTCTGCAACCTGAAGCAGAAAAAAGAGACACGTGAGCGTGTGTGTCAGGGCCAACATGTGCAGCTGCAGTGCCTGTGTGTTAATGAACAGTGCCGTGCGTTTTCACATTATCATTCAGCCCCGCTCTCTCGCTCTTTCCCCTCTCAATAGCTGTTTAGTCCCCCATCCCCACCCCCACCTCCGCCCTCCGTAAGGGCCTGCGTTCCCACCATTGTGGGAGCTGGTGCTGCGGCAGGCCTGTGCTGGGGGGCAGGGTGGGAACGGCCCTCCAGACTAGACATGAGCAGATGCCTGAGACATTAGACTGTCGTGCGGATCACCGGGGTCGGGCGAGCCGCTGAGTTTTAATGTGTGAGCAAGTGTATGTGTGTTTGATATGTGTGTGATGGGGGGTGGTAGTCCAGGCCCTGGAGTGCCACCTGACTGTTCATTAGTCTATTCAGCCTCCTCTGCATGTCTGAAAGGCATGTAGATGCTGTTTTGAGAAGCATTCACTGACATTAGAGATGCATTCATACATGATATGCATATAGATGCTCAGGCCTGTCACACAGCGGATCACGCCTTAACATTAGATTCTATCAAACACGTAAGGCAAAGAATTATCAGCACCACCAAGGTGTATTTTCTTCACATTATACACAGGGAAAACCTGATTTTATTTTAGCCAGTGGGCCCATCATCCACCAGGTACTTCTTTATCTATGCTCAATTTAGCAGCTGGATATGATTTGTCCTTCATGCAAACACAATCTACATATTTGTATCGCTGTCACGTGGCAAGAAAAGACAGCCATCGTGAAAATCTCCCACGACAGTTGTGTATCACCGAGAATGACTCAGCTGAGGCGATGGGTGTGCCTAACAAGCTGAATGATGTAACCCCGTGGATAATGATTATTAATGATCCTCACACTGTACATGTGCCTCCACACAATATGTAAGGCATGCTCAGCCCACATGTCAGAAGATTATTCCCTCTTTTTATTCATATAAAAGACTCAGAACTGTCTTTATAATTGCATTTGCGCTGCTCATCTGTGATATACTGTACAGCGCATTGCTTCAGGCAGATTTGTCAGAAGGGGAGAAAGCAAGGTGAAGCAGAGAAATTAATCGTGGAGATACTGTAGCTTGCTATGCTACGTTTCTGTTGAAGATCTTCTTAGAACGTTAAAGAAAAGAAAGGGGCAAGGGGGGTGAAAATGAAGTCAAACTACAGATTGGCTTATCAAGAAAGGGTTAAAGATGGTGAAGACTAATACTATACGTGTATGTAGAGGAGGCACGAGAGGCAGGTGTAGCACATGGGCAGCCATGTTTGAGTCACCACTGTGTTACCTCTGCGTTTGCTGAGCGTCTATTAGCTTGTGCATTGCCATGCTAAATATAGTGTGTGTGTGTGTGTGTGTGTGTGTGTGTGTGTGTGTGTGTGTGTGTGTGTGTGTGTGTGTGTGTGTGTGAAAGAGAGGCGGTGACTGAAGGAAATCCGTTAGTAAAATGTATTCGTCTTCTCTACGCCTGCTAGAAGAACAATGACTATTTGGAGGATTTAAAATGAGACACATGCACACACACTTTCCCGGACCTTTAATTCTGTTGCAATACGCAGGTTGACATCACATTAAATCAATTAAAGTATCAAGATGAGCTTAATGTGATTTTGTGTTCTTCATAAACACTTTGCTGAAACTGATTAAGAGTCTGGTTTTAATCTGCTCTGAAACAGACAATAGTTTTCCATTAAGATTGTCTGGACAGTGAGGTCAGCAGCTTTGACTCCATGTCAGGAGGATTTAGGATGTAGACGTACCTGAGTTTCCCTCTGCACGCTCGTTGCTATAGACACAGTGACTTAGTGATACATTCTTCAATATCTTCTTATACCTTGAAAACTGACAGAGAAATGTTTTTCCACTCCAGAAAATAGATGATTACTTTCCTTCTTCCTTTTCTCCTCTGTTATTCATTATGAGCTATGCATTCCTTTTTACCATGTGAGACTTTCAGCACAAGGTAATTATTATGTGTGACATGATAAAGTGACAGTAGCCGCCACCCAGTTTAAATTCTGTGCTGGTGAAGCAGCGTAGCCATAGTAGATGTTAATACTATATAATGTAGCTCCTGGGTTACCTCTTAGGACCCTCCTCACTATGTGTAGACTCTATTAATGTTTTAACGGCTCTGCTGTGATGTATAAAGCCCGCCTCACCCGCCGCCCATAGTGTTGGCTGGAGTCCAATGTGGGTCAAGCGAGGCTCATCTGGTGTGTTTTAATGCAACTTTGTCCGAGACTAATCTAGCACAAAGCCTGACATTAAGTATCTTAGAGGAAGATGGAGAGAAGTTTCGACATCCCAGGCTTTTCAGATTACGTCTGTTGGCTGTGGTGTCCCTGAGTAGGGGTCCTGTATGCTCCAATGAAAGTAGAGGAGAATTAGGTGACTTAGCCTTTAATACAGCGGCCTTTGTAATCACATCAGGAGAAGATGAGACTTGAGGAGTATTAAGGGGAATCCTTGGTGTGACCTCATTTTTACTCCTTTCCTTATTCTACTGGTACAGTACATGGATTGGAAACAAGGGTAAAGGGCGGAAAGAGGAGAAAAGTTGGAATAAAGTCAGATGATACACTGAAAAAACTGAACCGTTGACTTAAATCAAATGTATTATGTATATTAGGTTCAACTTAATATTATGGCTTCAACTAACTTAATACAGTTAAGTGAAATAGTTGACATAACACATTTAATTAAAGTCAATGTTTCAGGTTTTTTCATTGTATACGACTCCATCACGCAGTCAGAAATCAAGTTCAAGTTCATGGGTGCAGCAGCTCTGTCTGTGGAGGAGGATGGAGGTACATAGCCTTTGACCTCTGTTAGGGTTGCTATGGGAAAGAGGCCGGCCGGCTCAGTAATGTTCGACTGAAAAGGCCGAACTGTCAGAGCCGTCCAGCAGACGTCAACCCCCCCCCACACACACACACACACACACACACACACACACACACACACACACACACACACACACACACTGACTCAAACCCTTTCACACACGCTCACAGATGGCACGGGCCAGCTTGGGAATGTTAGCTGCGAGAGAACGCTTTATGTTCATCAGACACCATTATAATTCATCCAGCCGTTAGAGTGACACATTACCAGTCTGCACCTCTTCCTCAGTTCAGACCCACTATTGTGTTAAACCATTTGTCTCATTTTTCAACCTCATCCAACACATCTCAACACCCATTGTGTGTGTGTTGGTGCTCTTGACTTGTGGGCTTAGAAAACACTATTGACAATTAGTATGGTTAAACAACTCTTGTCAGAAAAAAACCCTTTAACACAAAAAGATTCCCAAATAAATTATAACTCTAGTCTTAAACCAGACTAGATTTTTCTGTGTCCCACACCTACACTTTTGTGTCTTATTTTCTGTTATCCATCTGTCTGGATAAACTGCATGTATAGACATATATAAGAATAATCAGTTTTATCCTTAAGTTACAGAATATATTTCTGTCTATATTTCCAAATTGCCAGTATTTGATGCTTTAGTGACTGCATGTCGGAGAGGGCATGCAAATCCAGTGATTGTAATATGTGCATGTTTCCATGCCCTGTCTGTAAATGTGTGCAAGTGTGTCCTCATTTAAGGTTGCATTCATTAAGGGGAGGGGTCTCAGGAATAAAAGAGTGTGTATTTGCATACGCTGCATGCTGTCTGCAGAGAGGGAGCAGTCAAAAAAAGATATCAGAGGTGGACAAAGAGAACGAGGACAAATCCTTCATTGTGGGGTTGGTGGGAGAAAAGGCTCGTCTGAATTGGGGAGTGGGTGAAAATTGACAGAGAAAGAGTTGGGGCTGGTTCCCTGTGGGGATAAAAGCCTTAAGATCCCCCCATGCACACAGCCTGAAAATGGGAGAGAAGAACAACACGCAGAGAGCAGGGGCCTGTTTCTACAGGGCATGAAAAGGAAGTTTGTTTTTCTGAAACACTGTGTACAATTTCTGATGTACAGAACTAAAAACAAATGCACAACAACAAATTCTGTGTTGTCAAAAAACACATCAGCATTTTCAAATAGCCAAACTAAAGATTTCAGAATCATTATTACCGTTTTCATACTGGTTGACACATCTCAATATATTCAGTGTTTATGCAGTACTTTAGAAAGCTTTTTTTTTTTTGCAAGTACTTTATAATCTCTGAAATGCTTTACAGATTAATATTTTGATTTTATTGTGAATGTTTTTTGTTCTCGTTGTTAATGAAGTTACATTGTCAATACTGTCTGTTCCTAGAAACATGTATTATTGTTGTGGAAAACAAATCTTTGTCCTCTTGCTAATAATTCCCTTTTATGTTTTTCCGCAGGATGGGACAGGACCTGCACGCCTTTCTTTATGAACCTGCTGTTGGACATTGTGGACCAAATGCAAAGATGACGTCAGCAGAGACACAATATGATTTCAGATGTTCAACCGCCCAAAGGGGAGAGTCTTACGAGATGTTAAAGAACCTTATGCCTTAAATGCACAACTAACGCTTGCTATGCATATAAATACCATGATTTCATGTCTGTCAACTCATCATGATTACCTAATTATTTTCAAAGTTGCAAATAAAAAAAACTTTAAATGTTCTTCTTGCTTCTCACTATCATTATGGGCATGTTAATGTTTTAATTAATAATTTGAATTAATTGTTCTAATTAAATTATATTAACACATTCTTGTAATTTTAAATGGTTTATTGTTTGTATGATTTTGAATAAAAATAATGAACATATATATCAAATTTGATTGTCTTGTTTTTGGGCAAAAGGGTGTTTTATTTCAGTGATCGAAATAGGAAACATCAGTTATTACAATGAGATATTATACTGCTGAGATTGTAAATATATGTGTTTTTAACAAAGAATTTTTCCAACAGCATTATAGTCTTTAATCTTTAATAAAATACATTGCAATCGATATAAAATAGACAATGTTTTAAAGAGTCATGTGTGCAGGACATTTTCTAACTCACATTTTAATGTGTGTGAAGATCGTATTTGAGTGACCTCACATTAAGTTTTAATTAGGAGGAGCAGACAGAGGGACGTGTGCTGAATCAGTGTGGGAAAGAAAAGTTCATCAGCCACAAAACTCAGTGGACAAAATGACCCTGCCCACTAATAAAAGATATAAGATTTCGTTTAAACCCCTCATATTTTATTCACCATGAACATTTCAACAGACACATTTTTAAAGCATGATACAATCACATTTTGCAGATTTTCACTGCAAAAAATGAAGGTCTAAAAAAATGAAAGGAGAATTGTATAATCTGGATAAAACCACTGTGTTGTTTAATTTAAATTCTTATCTATTACTGGCTGCCCAACATGGGACGATTAATCAGGTTTGGGGATTACAGGCCTTCCTGGTGTCAGTCGGACCTCAATCAGTGTCCGACTGATCTGTGACCGGAGTCAAACAACAGATGGACACACGCAGGGTAAACAAGGGATTATTTGCGTCTATCTGGAAATGAGAAAAATCGCTTTAAAAACAAACCAGTCTACATTATTTACAGCTGAGTGCGGAATTAAGCCTCTTTTTGAAAATTAACTAAGTTTGCATAAGTAACAGAGAAGACCGAAACGTATGTGAAAGGGTGACAGCTTTGTGTTTTCAATTAAATATTCTATACATTATATTTAAGGTTATTTTCAAACAATGAAACAGTTTAGTATCAGGTCTATAGTTAAAACCTTTCATTACATTATATAATTGAATTAAATGCTGAATGTATGAGTCAGAGCTGAAAACTCTAGATATGCCAACATTAATTTGAAATGTACAAATCAGTAGTGCATTTGAAATGAACAAAGGGTGAAAACATCTCTTTAAGTGAGATTAAGATAAAAGGGACTTTACTGATTTAAGTAATTGCAGCAGCTCACAAATAAAGGTAGACTATTAATTACTATATACACCACACTGAAAAAACTGAAACATTGACTTTCATCAAATGTATTATGTCAACAGATTTCACATAACTGTATTAGGTTAGATAAAAGCAACTTTATTACATTTGAATACAAAATACTAAGTTCAACTTAATATAAATGCTTTCAACTAAATTAATACACTTATTTTGAAATTGTTGACATAATATATTTCCTTAAAGTCAAGGGTTCAGTTTTTTCAGTGCAAACACAAGGGAGTAAGAACAAAGAATTGAGTCAAATAAGTTAGAGTGAACAAAGTGTAAAACCACGTCTTAAACCCAAAATCACACTCATAGGGGACGCCGGAGGGCCATGCGGAAGTCAGCACGTTTTCAATCCATCCAAACGCTACAGCGGCTGATTTAGATGATTAGTTCCCCCCCCCTGGATGACTGCAAACCAATTAGTGAAATCATCCTGTAGAGGGGTTATGGAACCATGGCCCAAAAATTTCAATTCATTTTTTAAAAAACGTTTACACTGGTTTGATTTTCATCATACATTTTCTTGTCCTGTCGTCCTCCATGCATTAGTTGCTTGAATGGGCTTCCTGGGTTAAATATTGCTTTTTGATGAGTGTCCTGTGAGGCGTGCCGGCTGGTCAGGGACCTGTTGGTGAAGTCCCTACAGGTCAGCAGGGGGTCAGGGGGCACGATCTGGACAGTCCCCCAGAGGGCTTTAAACAGGCTGGAGAGGCGCTGAGGTCAGGAGCCAAAGCAAAAGGTCAAGGGCCGCTAATTAAGTGGCTATTTCCTGCAATTCCCCATTGACCACTGGACTCGGCGGACGGACAGGAAAACGCCTAAACAAGTTCATTTACAGGAAGTCAATAAAAGCTGGTTACAAGTTAAAGAGGACTGACTGGAATAACATATACAAGATGATAAAGAACAGTGGGTTCCCTTTTAAGGAGCTTTTAAGATAAAGAACAGTAGGTTTACTTTTAAGGAGCTTTTAAGATAAAGAACAGTAGGTTCACTTTTAAGGAGCTTTTAACGGAGGGAGGAAAAAAAAGATTGGTTGAGTCTGATTTAGAGAGAAACATTTTGCAAATCTAGAAAAAAATGATGCCACATAACATACCAACAACTTTAACTTGATTTACTCTCTTAAAAGCTCAGATGAAAATAGACATTGATGGATTATTTTTTGTTCAATAATCTTACATTAAAAACTTCAGAACGAGCAAGAGAGAGAAACATAGAGGCAGGACCTCAGAGTTTAAGATGAGAATCCTAACATTTTGGAGGGAAAGTCGGTAGAAGCTGTTTATGCCTTTCCAGCCCCTGAATGAGCCTATGTATATGATCTTTTAGCATAAGAATGGGGATGGGGCCTGTGAACTCCTCTGACACTGACCTTTCTCCCAGGATGTGAATAGTATCACTCAAGGGCTGCCCGGCAGCCTTTCAGTCAGACCTGAGCCTTGCCCTCGCCTAAAACTCCTAATCTGGCTGATTTAATGTATCCTACAAGTCCTTCCTCACCACCCACACCACTGCCGCTTCAGAGGAGTCGCTCTGCAGACATTTACTGCAGCACACAGTCCTCACAGCCCTGCCTCTGGGCCCCTGCACTCTGGGAAGTTAGAGGAGCTGGTTTGAGACAACAGGGGGCCCTTTCTCTGTGCAAAGAGTCTGGGTCTCTTTATAATCAATTGGTTCCTCCCCCACGGAGCTGATGCTTAATCTAAAATATGTTTGATTTCTGAAATAGTTTAAGAAAGGAAATATGTAAAGGGAAAAAAGGAAACAATTCTAGAAATCAAATAGGTTACATTATCTGTCAGCCAAAATGTACTGCAAAAACAATCCGACACGAGTTATATAAAGAAAGATGAAGACAAATTCAGTTCTACATTGAGCTAATTGTAAACATTAATTTTGTATTTCATAAATCATTTTGCAGCATATCATGTAGCTTTTTAAGAAAAGACACCAATAAGGAGTCCTCAATAAGGAAAGGGAAGTGGGAAGGGCTAAAAGGAAAGCACCAACTGAACCTGAACAGTCTCCTTTCTTTTTATTACCCCCAGTATTTTAAAAATAAAAATAACATGTAAAAATCACAGGAGATGGTCAATACTCCTAAAATAATCATAACGTTTTACTGACTCTGGTTTGGGATTAAACCGACAAAGTGTATTTTATGTATATTATATAGTAATTCCAACAAACAGTTTGAGCCAATTTATAGATTTGCTACTTAAGCATTCTTTATATTTTTATGTTCCAGAAGGTTCAAAATAAAAAAAAACGTATGTCTTTATTTAAGAAACAACATGTATTTCCTCTTTATTGCACGTTTGTTTAAGATTCCAGCAGTCTATGGATTCCAGTAAGTTAATTTACACCTTTTTGTTTACGACTTACATCAGTGTTTACGGCCAAAGTGCCTCCGTTGATTATTGCGTAACCCCGTGATACAGCCGGGAAACAGCATCGGCTCGCGGCCTGTAATACAGCTAATGGAAGCTCCGGGTAATGAATGGAGCTCCTCTGAAAGCCAGCCTGCCGACCCGGTGACTCAGTCTATATCAGGGCCGCATGGCACAAGACTGATGGTCTCGGGGTGTAAAGTGATTACACGAATAAAGAATCACATATAAATGTGATTTTTAAAACGTTTTTAATCTTGACGGCTCGTCATAAAAAAACGTTCTGGCACATTATTGGGTTTTTAACGAATAATGCGAACAATTATTAGTTCTGCACTTTTTATGTAACCAGTGTAACGGTTTGTGTTGGACCAAACAGTGTGTGTGACTGTGTAAAACATATTCTTCCTCCACAAACAACCGAGCAATATAGTAATCGTTTGCAATTTACAGCCCCTTGATTTTCGCTGTAACCGTTTTGAGTAAATACAATATACAAGATCTGTTTTATTTAAAGACATCTTCTGCAATGGTTTTCTTGAGGCGTTATAACGAAAATGAATGAAATCAGATGTAGCCTTGTTACGTGAAAACAAGCTTTCACAATCAAGACAATATGTAGAGGATTGTACGTGAAGGACACAGGCAAGCACATTTTATCTAAAGTTGGCGAATACGAATAAAAAGGTTAAGCCTGATTTGTATCCTATGCAAGTAAAATACCCAATTAAAATCATTCAATTAGTTGTAGTATTGCGCAGCATTTTGTGCTCTTGATATTAATTTCACCTATAGTTATTCAAAAGTGGACTCAGAAAAACACGACATTCAAAATGTGTCACCTACACACCTGATCCACCACAGTAGCCTTTTGACAAGCCCTTATTTATTGATGGGTGAGAGAAGTAGGTTAAATCAGTGGATCCAGGTTTAGTTATTTTTTAAAATCAAAAATAGAGTTTGGTGCTGCACATGCAGGTTAAGAAATATGATGTGTCCAGTATAAAACTCGACTGGATATCCTTTGAAAGAGTGTGTGAACGAAGAGTCTGTGAGCGAGGAGACCTTGATAAGGTTTGTGTGTGTCTGATTCTTATTGTCCTTTTTGTCAACTTGCTTGCAAATCTCCACTTTCTGTCTGTATGTGGGGACAATATTCAATGAGAGAAAAAAACTGGGAATGCTGCTCTTGTATTCTAGATTGGGGTTTGCATCCAGTCTGTCTAGCTACATTTGCTTGTAAGATTATCAAATTAATCATCCTCATCAGACTGTTTAACTCTAATTTTTCTTTAATCTCTTATGTTGATATCTTATTTTATCTTTTAGTTGCACATTTTTACTTCTTATGTTTGTATAATGTAGTTGTTCTTCTATTTAATTTCAACTGTCATTAAATCAGATAATTAAATCATTTCTGATTTTGATAAAAATGTTCTTGAAGAAATTAAGTGATTTAAAAATGTACAACAGAGCAGAGGTAGAGTATTGGACTATTGGATTGGACTAATGGATTTCATTGTGCTACCCTTTGATGCATAATGGCAATAAAGATCCTTACATCATTAAAAGATGGGGGATCTCGAAGAGACAATAAGGCAGTTTTTGCTTAGATAACAAAAACAGAAATGCTAGAATTCAGAGTCAAAAAGAAAAAAGATTTCATGGAAAGACAGACGGGAATAAAGAGAGTGACAGTACGTGAGAGAAAGAGAGATAGGACACAACCAGCTCTGTGCTCACACGAGGCTCATCAGAGCTTCACACTGTGCGGCTTGGGCTTGGCATTTTTCAAAAAGCCACGTGAGGATGCAGCCGTTCTCCTCAGTCACAAATCTGTCATGGCAAGCTGCTTAGCTGAGATGTGATTGGCTGAGGAGGATGTGAATCAGCAGTCAAAGGTGAAAGGTAAAATGTAACATGGCTGCTTGCAAATGGAAAGTAATGCATGTGGGAGCTGATTCCCATTATTATTAAACACAAAATATAGATGTGCATTTTGAAACATTGCTCAAATAAGAACAAAATCATAATTTGGACTCTCAAAATCATATATTTTCATTGAATGCAGGACACATTAAAGCATCAGCATCAGTTGTAAAACCATTAAAAAAAAAAATCTACCTATTCGTTTTCATGATCTTGATATATGGTCAATATTATAGCGGTCTCCCTGAGTTCCATCTCTGCAGGAATTCCAAGCCACATTCCAACAGGCTGATTTTAGGGTGATTTACCATTCAGCATTCATAAGGACACAGGGGACCTGAACCGTGTCTGATGTGTGGCTGCTGTGTTAGCCTTTGACCCTAGACTGTCTGGAGGGCCTATGTGACAGAGAGTCAAGGTCAAGGCGAAGGGGGGTGGGGGGATGGGCGTGGGCAGCATCTGACGGGTGGAAGGGCTCCCTGTCTGGGAGAGCAGAACCCAGACAGTCCCAGCCGTCTATCTGAGGGGAGACGGTGTGGTGCGTGAACCCCTTTAGATCCCCTCGTCCTACTTTGTCTGTTCCCACTCACCTCCGTGGCCCTGGAGGGGGACACGGGGAGTGCTGGTGTCTAGAGAGCGGCGGGGTGATGGTTCCCAGGCCGGGGAGACACAGAAGTCTGAATATCACTAATCCTTTTGAGGCAGATAAACATAAACCCACAGCCTTAATTTAGCCTTTTGATTTACAATGTGCTCTCTCTGTCTAACAAAAGCTATATATTTGATTCTGACTGTAAAGCTGTTTAGACTATATTGTATACAATATGAGACAACATAAAGCGCGCTAGACTGACACTAACCATGTACATGCTCTGTGATTGTTTATGTCATTTGTTGTTGGAGTTTGTTCCTACATTGTGGTCCTTAAGTTTCTATATACTTAGTGAATTTAGACTGTAATTAAAAAAAAAATGAAACATTTTTTATTTAGACCACAAATGTAAGCGTTCAGAGTGACACTGGTTTAGGATGTAGCATTGTGAACCTTTACAAAACATATAGGTGTCAAACCTCCTAGTTATTAACAACACAATGGTGTGCCAACACATATTCTATGACGAACCATCAACACATATTTTATGTGTTTTTTTTACATGAATTTGTATAATTTTCACCACATAGTCCTTTCCACTCTAAACTCCTCACATGGTTTCTTTTTAAAACATAGTTAGGAAGCCAAAACAGGTACAATTATATATTTCACACACAGAAAACAAAAGATCGGAGAAAAGTCTAGACAGGATGAGATACATTTGAAGCACATTAATCACATCACTACCCCGCAGATTTAACAAGACCCTTTGGAGGGGCCCTATTGCAATGTTGGGACTCACTGAACTCTGGTTCATTCAGGTTAAAACTAGCTCCAACACAGGCAACCAAATAAAAAATGAATTATAGTATATGATTAAGAATCTAACAATGTTAGGTCTATCTAACATCAGTCAGGAGGGCTATTTTAATGTGGAAGCACTTCTACTTATAGTTCATTGTGCTAGTAAAACTTTGAGTTTAAGATCACTCATATGAGTTGCTTACAATTATCACTTGTGTCTCATCTGGTTTTTCCACAAAACATTTCAAAATTGCCTGGTTAAAGTCGCATCTACTGCTTCTTGCTAGTTCAAATGTTTTTTTCCGAAGGACATGATTGGCTTTCAAGCTATCTGTAATGCTGCTAGTAAATGAACGTATTGAACTCAGAGAAACTTTCCCCTTCAGAAGATCATTCTGTACAGTCAAGTTCAAACATCAAAATGAAAAGAATTGAGCCTAAAAAACATATTTTTGACTAGAGGAGGGCTTAACATATGGTTTCAAATGAACGATTTAGGCCTATCAGGTTAGTTTTACATTATTGAAATGGTGTTTTTACCACCAATGCCAGCCAGGTTAAAAACTGAATCATTTAAAGGCTGATGGAACATCGAGTTGAAGCAGGAGCAGCTCCCTCTACAGGTAATAAACGGTGCCACAGAAACCTAAAAACCATATGCCAATGCCAAATACCATAACCTGCCATGAATACCCATTTATACACACACGGTCACAGATAAGGCCCCCCAGACCTCCCTGGTGATCCGCACTGGAGCGTGTAGCCACCTGTCAATCACCACATCTCAGCCGCCTTGAGAGAGACATTTCGTCTGGGACAACGGCAGCCCGTCCCTCCCCATACATTCTGCCTCCCCTAGCAACCATGGCCGGATGACTGAGAGGCTTTGTCCCCTCACAACGGGAGTCCACCATTGAACCCAGGAGCCCGTAGCAACCAGAATTAGAGGGTGCCAGAAAGGGTTCTTTTCTGTGAAACGGGGGTGAAAGCTCTGTTCTTGTCCCTTCGTCTGGGATTCATATCAGGGGCCTGAATGGCGTCCCCTCCTCCTTTTAAATGCTGGTGTAACGGAGCGTATGAAGGGGCTAGCGGTGAGCAGATAGGATCATGGTTAATCTGCTGTTCCTCTCCACTGTGGTCCGATAGGGACACTTAAGCAGGCTCTGTGGACAGTTAGTGGCGTGGGGAGGCCTGGGGATACCTGGGGAGGCCGGAGCTGGGAGGCCCGTCAGCATGTTGAGAACAGAAGGGGAAAACACAAATGGGCAGTGGTGAAAGACTTTAATCAAGGTAATGTAGGCCTACCAAAGGGCCTACAGCAATATACAGGCTGCTCCAGTATTAGTAAAAGTCCTTCATTCAAATGTTATAGATGTTTCATCAGCAAATGTACTTGAAGTATCATAAGATTGTGCAGAAAAATATCTTCTGTCATTGATCTGACATCTGTGCATTGGTGTGCATTTAGTTTATGTTGTTGGTCAGGGTTGGAGATTTGAACAATAAAGGGAAACACTTTTGGCATTTCTTTACAGCATTTAAGTCCAGTGTGTCCAAGTGAAAGTGTTTAATCCTCTACAGTGGGTCCTGTGTCTGGAAGAAGCATTCAAAGCATTTCACTACAGTAAACGTATATCAATACAACATAATAAAATGATCAAAGTACTGCTTGAAAGTGCAATTTAGAAATGTACCTAAACAATACAATAAAATAACTCAATATTTAGAATGACCCTTTTACAGATTTTAGTTGAACGGTAACATTTAGGCAGGATTTTACATTTTAGCTGATGAAGGTTAAGCTTTTTAACAGCTTCATGCACTTCATGCACCTAAGTAAGCTTCAAATGTATGTGGTACAAAGGAAATTAAATCTAGTTGATTCAAGTAATAGGAAAGCAAAAAATAATGAACACCAATGTTTTGAACCATTGGAATCCTTGCTCATTTTGTTAAAGCGTCTGACATTTGGACCTCTCTATGCCTAAAACAATTATTTAAATGACTCAATCTGAGAAGTTTAGAAGTGAAGTCACAATGGTAGAACTGCTAACAACTCAGAAAATGTGACAAAAGGGCCCCAATACGACACTGACGATACTTTCAATCACTGATGAGGACAGAACTGATGTGCGGAAAAAAAGCAACGTAGTATTCGTTTTTGAAAAGTCCAGATCTAAATGGTCAGAGGGGTTTTAGAAGTCAGATGCACCTGCTAAGAAGCAACCTTTAGGGGACACTGAGGCTGCACAAAACGTGAGTAGATTAAGTATAGAGAAAGGAGTCAGGGCTTGAATAGTTTATGAGCAGTTCTATGGACTTGTGGTTTCTTTCAATGGGGGCTTTTACTGCTCTCTTTATGAGGGAGTGAACATGGATCCCTGAATACTTCTCTAACCGTTGTAGATCCTCGTAACTGTAAAGTGAATTCAGAGATTGTTACTGCAGAGTGACTGACACATATGCAAACTGTAAAACAAAAAGATGAATACCCTGGCAACATAATCACCATTAGACACATTACGTTGTTTTCTTAGAATAATGGCAAAAAGACAAAAAGCCAACTAGCCCAAGCCAGGTGCTCTGACACGACCTCCCACGTTGTACTCTGTACATTTCACATAAGCACGTATAGAAGATTAAAAACTAATCTCAACCTACAAACAACATCGCTGGCATGCAGGGAAAACATGCTTATCCTGGTATGTTCTTTATCATTAATGAGCGTCTGTGCGGCCCCCTGCATGGGAGTTATATTGTGCTGCTCCCATTCTAAGCTCTTGTCCTGCACCCTGTTTCCCACCCTTTCCTTCCCGCTGACCTGTCAATCAAAGATCATGATTGAGCCCGGATGGCAAGCAGTCAGTCATCAGCAATGAAAGTGAGGCCTCATTCTCTGTCTGTCCCTCCCCCTTTTCATGCCCCTTTGCCTCCTCAAGTTTTTCCATCTCACCTTCTCCGTGGCCTCTGGGTCTCTCCCTGCTGTCCCTGTACAGTTGGTGTTTTTTGTTGTGGGAGTCACATGTGTGGTCAGGGCCTGTCCAAAGGAGGGCAAACATCAAACATGGCTGCCAGGATGCCGTAAAGCTCCCTTAACGTACAAAGGGGAAGATCTGGCATCATATATAAATAAGTCTGATTTAGTTTTAACAGGCCTCTGCGTTTGCCCTGTAAGTGGTTGATGAATAAACATGAGTAGAGTTGGGGCGGGAACGGCATGGGGGTAGGATGAGAAGAGGCCCGGTCTGAGTGTGTGTGTATTTGGGGGGTATCGGGGGCAATGGGGGAGCCTTTCTTCCCAGCAGGGCTGCATCTCGTTTAATTGGAGCACTTGTGGCACCATTACCTCCTTTACTCAAACACGTTACTGATGACAAAAGAAAACAGCACTAAGCTTGCCTTTGTTAGCGAGGAGACGGGACGAGGCCATGGATTCCTCGCTGCTACTCATGTGTGGGAATCATCCACACTCCCACCATGAGCTGCTGCCAGCCCTCCATCAGGGAAACAACGCAGCCAGGTGGACAGAGCATGTGGAAATGACATTGCAAAAAGACGATGAGGAAGATACAGAAAAAACTGCACCGTAAACCGACGTCCAGTATTTAATGACATTATGACATCTATTTATCTTCAAATCAATTACACATTTTTAGTAACAAGCGTTCACTGTCATTGTTTCCCCAGATATTATCTCCATCAATCAATTTTAAATGATGTATTCCAGCGTGTGCAGCCCTGCCAGTGACCTTGCCCTCTTGTTACTCTTTGACCCGAGGTCATGAGGATGAGGATGGTCTGCAGTTTGTTATTGGGGACCACAGTGTCCCAACAGAGCAGTAAGGGTGTGCCCTTTACCCTCAGTCGTACTCCACCAGAGAGGGGATGCTGAAGGGCTTTTTAAATGAGGGTAAACTTATTTCCTCCTCTTTTAAGTGTTAAATATCGATTTTCTATTAACTATTTGGTCAAAGTGCATGTGAATAGATTCAATTATAAAAAACATACATACTGTTCTAAATTAAAATACAATGGGTACAGCATACTGTATACATCATGCAAATGTTTGAATAAATGAACTTTATTAATTTTCAAAATTACCATTAACAAACTTTTCCCTTTTAAAATACCATGAGATTCTACTGTGTACAACATGTAAATGTAAAAAATAAGCTTTTGACAAAGTCATTCATCGTTACGTGAATAAAAAGGCTTGCTTATACGCTGCTTTAACCCTCCAATCAACATTTTATAAGCAGCACATTAACATTTAATATATTGTTTCTTATAAACCATGTTATTATAAAAGCAGATATATTAATAAATACAAATGTAGTAAACACAACTCCTATAGTTTCTTTTGCTTTGTCCTAAAACTACATTATAGGTCCTTACTGGACAATTAAGTGTTTATATATTGCTTATAAATGTATCATTCTGTTGGTAAAGTGTTACCACACATCCTTTATGTCACAGCATAACTTCAAAACAAGTATAACAGCTCTTTATTTTAAAATCAATAACATTACATCCGATTGTAAAATTAAGACACATATTTAGGTTAAGTCTATATGCAATATAAAGTTAAGCAACCATGAAAATAAATATAAAGCTTACAAACAAACCTGACAGCTTGACGTGGAAATCCAGTTCAAAACTTAATTCAAATTCAATATTGTTGAAATCATGGTTTTAAATAACTCGAAAGCACTTAAAGAAACCAAAGTTTTAAAGGCCCACACTTCAATCTATTAAGAATCTGTAATTGTTGAAACAAGGCAAGTCACTAGTACCGGTATAACACCTCTCATATTTAACACCAAATATGTGATTGAATTATATTTGATTTAACTGAGAATAAATATCTTGGAAAACAACATTTTATGGCGTTTTTTCACTTACATATTTTTAGTCCCCAGGCTGAACAACATATTAACACACATTTATTGCGATCAATGTTAAAACATTAGTGGTTTGGATTTGATAAGAATAACACTCAAATCAATAATTGATATCAAGAATGAGAAAATAAGTCAAATAAAACAGGACGTGGGTTCAAAGATTAAGATCAATCAGGATCAACACCTAAAGCTTTAGGTCTGCTGCATGTTGAAGTTTGTCTCAATTCTGTAAAAAAAGAACATCACATGATGAGTAACAAAAACCAATGAAACTTCAAACACAAGTTGTTGCTCACAGTGTGAGGATTCAAAATGTTTTCTTCTAAGGCCTGTAGATAATCCTGGACAGTTTACTGGGTAAATTACAATCAAGCTAATTCAGCTATTTTTTAAATCTAGTATCTAATATCATTTTCACTTCCACAGTAAACATGACTTCAAGGTCTAATTGGAGACTTGCAGTGATGTGCTGTGAAAAACCCCTATCAACAAAGAGCACAAATAAGCTTCACTTGGGAAAAAAGAGCCCAGGGTCCACGTCAGCATTTGGTAATCTAGCCCCCACATTGAGTGACAGGGACACTGATACATATATAGATTTCATTAATTGTGTATTCACACTGTATTCAACACTGTGAATATATATTCCCAACAAAGGGAAGGAATTACAATGTGTCACATGTATCCTCAGAAAATGTGGATCTGCTGCCACCAAGAGGATATTGAAGGCATCTCACTCCTCATCAAAAAAGGCACAACCTGTAGGGTGGTTTGTTGTGAGAATATCAAAACCCCATGACCCAGCAACCTGTCGTCAAAAGACCTTTAAGGACACTTACACGTCTTTGTTCCGCATGTGGTTGTTGTACTGAAGGACTGGTTGGGTGCTCTCTTCATCCTGAGGAAGCTGTGAACAATTAAGAGTTTAACAACATGATTAAAGTGGAAGACTAATAACCCCAGGATCAAACAGGTAAAACGAAATGTATGATGCAGTGTGCACTTGCTCCTGGCATACAAATGATGAACTGTTTTTTGTAAATAGAGGTGGCAGAATGACTGCAGATCATTTACTAACACACACACAACAAGTGGAAAAACAGGGTAATGAACACAAATCAATCAAATGTTCCCAAACTAAAATAGCAAAGCAAAGAATGTCTATCCTGTAAAGCAGTGTATGTTTTGATATATATACACATGTTTTGGGTAAACCAGCTGGACTTGGTCCCAATCTGACTTTTTGTGGAATAATCTTCTTCCTTCATTGTGATTTGATATTGTTATTCCTATTCAAACAGCAAAAAAACAAAACTCTTTATGATTACATAAAAGTCTCTCACCTCCCAGTAGTGCTCATCATCAAAACAGCTGTCATCTGCAGGATCTCCCCAGATAGGTAATCTTAAAACACAACCTTAGAAGACACAAACAGAGTCAGTATCCCAACACACACAGTCCTTCATTCACTGCATGCAAACAGAGTTATGTCGCAGTTATTAAATTACTGTATAATTTACAGGCTGAACTTAAGGGTGTTTGCTGTTTTCCCTTACCGACAAGGATGCCTCCGCCCACACCGAAACAGATAGCCACACAGAGGGCTGCTGCCTGGTAACCACCTTGCTTTGTGGGTGACATGTCACCCACAAAATCAAAGGTCTCTTTGAGCCTTTAAAACAAAAAAGGAGACACAGTACAACAAAAGCCCATATTTGGGAATGATACAAAGTATTAATTTGCCGGTTGATCATCTTTTATCCAGTTAGATGACCTCTCTGTTTGTAAGCCACTCACCCTTCAACGCCATAAACAGACTCTGTTGCAGCTGCGGCAGTAATGGCTCCCACGATGCCACCTATGACTCCTGGCATGGCATGCAGGTTATGGATTCCACATGTGTCCTGGATCTTCAGGTACTTCTCCATGAAAGGCTGGGATGGACACATCAGTTAAGTTTGGCTGTGATTACTTAAAAACAGGCAGGTCGGACTGATGGTCGACTTCAAAGCCGTAAAAGCAGCTAAGATAATGAGTGGCAAATGTAGGAAAGCACACTCTGACAGAGAGTATATCAACTAAACAAAAACAAAACAAAAGTTGGGGAAATATTTTGGGGAAGTAAGTTTTGATATGTCTGTGGAGAGTCAAAGAGTTTTGTATTTTTGTTTACATTTGTATATTTCTCTAGCTAATTGCCTTCATTGTTTGTTGGGCATTTTCAAAAACGACACTGAGGCTTATCTCTCAATAGCTATACCCAATAAACCAGTTAAATAGCATACCGTGAGGTAGATATATCCCAGGGTGGAGATGATACCACAGCAGAATCCTACGATCAGAGACCCATAGGGCATCAACATGAACTCAGCTGCAGTTCCCACCGCAACGCCTCCAGCAAGAGTGGAGTTCTGGATGTGAACCTAAAGTGAGGTCAAAGTGCACCGTTAGACACAGATACATAAATGGGGTATCAGTTTAAAGCTGAGTATGCATCAAAGTACTTTCAAAATTAAGTTTGAGTTTGTTTAAGTGGGGCAAGTTGACAAGGCGTTCTACTTCAGCAGAGATCAAATATACACACCTCCCTGTCCCATAATCACATTACTACAGGATAGCTTAACTCTAACTTTTAACTTAAAGGTCCCATGTCATGGCCATTTCTACTGATCATAATTCCATTGTTGAGGTCTACCAGAATAGATTTATATTTTGAAATTTTCCAAACTCACATTGGTTTCTCAAACAGCATCTCTGTAAAGTATGTGTATTCACTCTCTGTCCTAAACGGGTTGTTGGAGCCCCCCCCCCCCTCCCTGTGAGCCCAGTGTGCTCTGATTGGTCAAGCGACGTGTAGCTGCTCGTGAGGAGCTGCTGCGAGTAGCAGACAGGGCTTCCGGGTCGGCGATACAGC
>NW_011340072.1:282595-292831 GCF_000735185.1 Notothenia coriiceps | reverse complement strand
CCCCGCCCTCGCTGTGAGCCCACTGTGCTCTAATTGGTCAGCTTGACAACTCTGTTCTGATGAGTCTACCACCGTTACAGCGGAACATCAGTGATTGTGTGTTACAATGGCGTTAGCAATCAGAAAATGACACCAGTAATGACAAACAGATGAGAATGCTGCGTGGGGTCTGGGTGCCGTGTTGGCGGGACGTTGCGTGGCTCGCTGCTGCGAGGAGTGGACAGTGTGAGCTGGGTTCATTTCCAGCTTGACAGCGAGACATCGTGAATGGACGAGGGAAAAGGGGGGGTGTGCTGATGGGGCTGCAGCACCCCCATCTGCGCGGCTCCACTAGCACCCGCACCCCTAAACACGGTGCACCTACAGTGTAAGCGCGCCACAGTTTCGCAGCTGCGAGGCTCCATTAGCACCCCCCAGCGCGTCACAGTTTCGCCGCTGAGAAAGTGTGTGTGTGTGAGGAGCTCCACGGATTGCTCCAATGGGTCCATTTGGGTATGGGCACGTCACTACCCAGGAAGAAAACAACGGAAAAAGAGAAATCTCCAACGAAGCGTTCTGGGGCAGAAATGCATTACATGGGACCTTTAAGTGCTGTGACTGACATAAAAACAGTGCTGATCGTCACCATGTCTAGTTTCCCATGCTTCTGGAAAAGGCTGGACACGGCCACAGTAGTGAGCACGGTTGAGGCCAGAGCCAGGTAGGTGTTGATGACTGCTCGGTGCTGCCCGTCCCCGTGGTCCGTGATGGCCGAGTTGAAGCTGGGCCAGAACATCCACAGGAAGAGGGTGCCTACACATAAAGCAGGGTTAACCTTAAAAAGACAGCAGATCCACAGGACATCCAAAATAGTGGTAAGTATTGTGAAGAAAAAAAAAGAACGAGTATGTAATTAAATATGCCCACCAATCATGGCAAAGACATCTGATTGGTAGACGGAGCACTGCAGACGACTGCTCTGGTTCAGGTTTGGCCGATAGAGCATCCACGAGATGGAAAGACCATAATAAGCTCCAAAGGTGTGGATCACCATGGAGCCTCCTGCATCTTTGGCCTTCATAAAAGATCAAATTAGAAATAATGGGTGGGTGGAATAAGTTACATAGCATTAGCACACAAGACAACTGTGAGTCACAGGATTCAGGCGTTTGCCCAGTTTCAGTGTGAGAGGGCAGATTAGCCATAATAAACATGTTACACGATTAGATGGTATCTCTTGCTGAATGACATCAAAACAAAAACAAATTACTTTTTTAACTTACATGTATGATATGTATGATAATATGTTCCTCCACAGCAAACAATGTGATCCCAAACAGAGTCATGACCATTAGCTGGACTGCACTGGCTTTGCCGAGCACCGCCCCGTAGGCGATCAGGCAGCTCGCCACACAGAAGTCAGCATTTATCAGGCTGAGGAGGGGAAAGGACATTAAAAACATAGAGGACAAACAAGACCATATGAGATCATTTGAAATCCGTTGTCAGGGTAAGTTTAAAAATGTCATACGTCACAATAACTAGGTACCTAAAGGACAATCTATCTATCTATCTATCTATCTATCCTGTTGTGGCGTGACATTAGACAGTATTTGCATTGGATATTGCTAGGTTGTACTGATGTAGCCTAACAACAGTAAACCAAATAAACAGTACATTTCAGCACTGAAGCAATCATGAGCTTATCTATTTATCCAACTCTTCTTTCTTTCTATCATACAGGTAGGCGCCTATTATATCTGTTGACACATAACGACTAGCCCTTCAATAGTATCATCTTCTAAGTAGCCTTACTGTAAGTCTCTGTTTACATTCCAGGTACAAGTCAGTCAAGGGCGGCGGGTACTGTAGGCTAGGGAAGGCTAAGCCTTCCCAAATATTTGTGTCACTGCATCCTGGTAAAATAAAAATATAATGTATAATGTTTGTGTCTTTGACATTAGCGCTGCTATGCAGCCACCTGTGCCCTGTACTACGAAGCCAGTTCAACATACCCTGGATATGTTTGAGTTATCTAAACTAACCCTAACACTCTCAGGACACCTGCACTGTCAGTACAGGAAGTGACGATTCTGAAGAACACGTTTTTTCCCCGGCCCCCGAAAGACTCGTTTGATGGAAGTTTTCAAATCACAATGGAGACTCATCACGGAGGTTTTGGCTATTTCACCCGGTTTCTACCGGGGACACAGCCCTTCTCAGGTGTCTCCTGGAAGGAACACACAACGCTATGTGTGGAGAAAAAAAGGCACAGCACACCAACATCAAAACCTCATCCCAACTGAGAAGTATGGTGGAGGGAGCATCATGGTTTGGGGCTGCTTTGCTGCCTCAGAGCTTGGACAGATTGCCATCATCGACGGAAAAATGAATTCTCAAGTTTATCAAGACATTTTGCTGGAGAACTTAAGGCCATCTGTCCACCAATTGAAGCTCAACAGAAGATGGGTGATGCAACAGGACAACGACCCAAAGCACAGAAGTAAATCAACAACAGAATGGCTTCAACAGAAGAAAATACGCCTTCTGGAGTGGCCCAGTCAGAGTCCTGACCTCAACCCAATTGAGATGCTGTGGCGTGACCTCAAGAGAGCGATTCACACCAGACATCCCAAGAATATTGCTGAACTGAAACAGTTTTGTAAAGAGGAATGGTCCAAAATTCCTCCTGACCGTTGTGCAGGTCTGATATGCAACTATAGGAAACGTTTGGTTGAGGTTATTGCTGCCAAAGGAGGGTCAACCAGTTATTAAATCCAAGGGTTCACATACTTTTTCCACCCTGCACTTTGAATGTTTACATGGTGTGTTCAATAAAAACATAAAAACATATAATTGTTTGTGTGGTTTTAGCTTAAGCAGACTGTGTTTGTCTATTGTTGTGACTTAGATGAAGATCAGAACACATTTTATGACCAATTTATGCAGAGATCCAGGTAGTTCCAAAGGGTTCACATACTGTACTTTTTCTTGCAACTGTATATAGATAATAAGTGTCAGTGCGATTTTATGTTGTATTAGCGTGCATTTCCTGTTCGGAAAGTGGCGTTGTACTGAGAGTAAACAATACAAGGTGTCCCTATTTTTATATATATCTATATATACAGTACATATGTATATAATAAGTGGCAGTACGATTTTATTTTGTATTTGCGTGCATTTCCTGTTCGGAAAGTGGCGCTGCGGCTGTACTGATAGTAACTACAATACAAGGTGTCCGTATATATCTATATATGTAGATATATACATACATATGTATATAATAAGTGTCACAATACGATTTTATTTTGTATTTGCGTGCATTTCCTGTTTGGAAAGTGGCGCTGTACTGATAGTGGCGATTCTATTTTGGAATTCTTAGCGTGCACTTCCTGTCCTGAGAGTGGAGGTGTCCTCAGAGTGTAGGTGTCCTGAGACTGCTGCCTGCAGGCAGGCTCCCATGGGGTTTCTCTCTCCAGCTGAGAGCGCGTTCACGTGAAAGGGGCGGGGTTAGCAACATTTGACCAATCACAAATAGGGACAGCGCAGCGTCATACTTCATTAATGAAAAGTAACTAATATTAGACAAATATGAACTTTAAACATCCATGATTTAAACATATAATCAAGGATACAAGCCACATAGTTGCACCTGCAAGGTGAATATAGAACAACTGGTTAAAAAATAACTACCGAGTGTTTGAAAGCGTACAACAGTTTTATGACATGACTGCCCCATCTAAGACACGAGTGGATCTGACTTTAATTACATTTGAGTTGAGTGTTTAGTCAACTTAATGTGTTGCTTAAAATAATACTTCTGCATACAGTAGCCTATGAGACAATGTAGGTGATGCACGACCAGATACGGCTCGAGAAGCTGACTCAGATAAGGAAATGTGATATATTATGATATTATAATGAATGATAAAGTGCGACACGTCGGCGTCTTCTCTGCATACAGCAGTTTAAACTGTATTTCATTTATCCTGTGAAATGACTTGATAGATTTAAACTCCGCACACTGAGCTCTGATTGGTCAGCAGGCGGTGCTTTCACTGAGTTGATCTATTTTTTATAGACGCGCAGGAGGCGGGCAGCGTCAGGTAAAAAAAGTTATTTAGCCTTCCCAAACCTGAGCCTCACGCGACGCCTATGAAGTCAGTCCAAAAACACTGAAGCTGTGGGTGCACGGATATATCTGTATGGGATCCTGTCAATCAGACTGGTTGCTTTACCTCTGTGTTTTTTCTTCTGAACAATAGAGCTGAATAATATTTGCTTAAGATGGTCACTGTATTTAATCAAAATAAAACAAAAGAAAAAGGAATGCTTTTGACTCATTGAGAATAAAACTGATTACCTTTCAACTCCAATTTTGATCTTTCCATCGGGGCCCAGGGAGCCGAACCAGCCTTGCATTAGCAGCGCCCATTGGAGGCCAAAGGCAGCAATGAGGAAGTTGAAACCCACCGCACCAAAGCTGTAGCGCTTAAGAAATGTCATCAGGAAGCCAAATCCAACAAAAATCATCACATGCACATCCTGAAAACCTGGGGCAAAGATGACAGAAGGGAGAGATAAAATATATGAAACATTTAGGTGTATGCAAGATGATACACATATTACATACTAAAAGGAAATGGGAAAACCTGAAATAAAATAAGCTAAATACAATACTTTGACGATAACTGACACTGAAAGGACAGGAAATCTGGGATGTGCGACATTTTCCAAAAGAAATTCTGATGTGCTTCTGATATGATCTATTGTTCAAAAATATAAACGTTTTTTGCAAAAGGTGTCTCTTCTTTTGAGACAGTTTGTATATGCTATAACCAGTGGCTGGGGGATACCAGCAGGTATCGTTTACAAACTTTACATCATAATACTGTAAGTGCCCGACACACCTCATACTACAATAGGTTCACACCCCCCCCCTTTGTTGTAAAGGAAGGTTGCGTGACTTTAGGAGTCTATACTGACAATATACCGTGTTAGGACGTCGATTTATCCTCACATCCAACACCATATCTGAGATGGCTCAATGACAGCCTGACACTGACACCGAGGGTGGTCAGGAGAGGAGAGAAATAAACAACACCCATTTGACACGAACATACAGATCCAAATACATTTTCAAGGCTTGAAATAAATAAAATACATATTTGTATCCGCATTTATGTGGCCAAATGAAACACCTTTTGTATCTGTATAAAGTTGTAAGAGTTAGCTTGTTTGTTAAACTAGATAAAAAAGTCTGAGGGGAGTCAACCATCCATGGAGATGTGCACCTGTGGGTGTCAGAGCCTTGTCAGCTATGTAGGAATATGCTGATGGGTCAACAGGTATGTACAAAAAACATTAAAAAGATAAAACAAATGTTCAACGTGGAGAAATGTGGATGCATAAGATGTAGATATTAGTATACATTAAGATGCGAATTGTTTTAATGGTTGCTAGATTAATAGAAATACAAGTTACCAAGATATATAAAGAGAGTGAGAAGGAATCAAACACTTAAATGAAGACACTTACTTGGATATCTGAAGTAGAACTCATTCTCCATGTCACTCTTATTTGTTTCCTTTCTGTCATCTATCCAGTGCGAATCTGAATCATCATCGTAACGAATAAAAATCCCAAACAAGATGATCATGGCTGTTTCCCACACAATGCAAACTGCCGGGAGACTGATGCGAACATTAGTATTCTTTGGACGGTCACACAATTCCCTGAAGCTTTGAACACAGCCCATTGTTTAGGTAGGTTTTGAGTGTTGTTTTTTCTTCTTTTCTTAGTTATAAAAAAGTCCTTTGCAAAAGTTGCAGCCACTTAACGGCCCAGAGCATCTTTAGCACAAGTAAAGATAGGCAAGGTAGCTGTTTGCTTTAATATGAGGACACTCCCATAGTCACTCCCTCCACTTCACTACACACTTCAGGTGGTGACACATCTTAAGTAAGGGATGCTTAATGCTTTTTAATAATAATAAATATATATTTATATAGAGGAATATAGTAGAATAGAATAGAATTTACTCTTTCCCTATAGCTTTTCTTATAGTAGAGTGTCGATCATCACACTTTGTGAGATATTGTAATATATATAAGTAAAGTACTTCTTCTACTAAGGACACAAAAGACATGCTCCACATCCTGATTGAACAAGAGAAGGATGATGAAGTTTAAGGACGTCTTCTCAACAGATTGTTTTGGTTATATCTTGTCTGGTAGGATAAAACACATTTGTTATCCAGTCTGAGGGATTACAGAGGTTTTATATTTTCTGGAAGCCCCTCTCTTAACATAAACACTCTTAGCATGTTAAGAGAGATTAACATTCCCTTTTTGTATACCATATGAAGCTTTTCTCTATAGTTAAAGGTCTCTAACGGACCTGAACTTGTCCTTGTCTCACTAGTTGTTTCCTGTGCCTTTGAAGCATCAACTGTAAATAATGAATAAACATGCTGGGCCCCATTAGAAAGATGCAGGACGTGTTGGACTCAGTCAACCATCACAGACGCAGGGTTCAAGGATGACACAAGGGTCTTGTTTGTTTGAAACAAAGTCTAGTAGTTTATGCACTACAGACACTTATACATGTTTCTTTGACATTAAGCCTTTTCTTAAGTTTATGTGCTCAAATAATTGACCAAATTTGACATTGTTTAAAATGAAGGAAGTATGGTATAATAACTACAACTCAAAGTAATAAAAGCTGTGTGGTTTAGCTATTAAAAAAAATACACTGTCTTAAACGAGTTTATATTATGATGGGAAGCCAGGAGCTGGTTATTTTAGCATGGAAAAAAGACTGGCAGCTGGGTTGTGAGGGCGAAACAGAAACAAACAGCAGGGGGGAAATCACCTACCAGCATCTCTAAAGTTCACTTAAAGGTGACCTATCATGCAAAATGCACTTTTGTACGTCTTTTATACATGAATATGTGTCCCCGGTGTTCCAGGGAACTCACCAAGTGTCAGAAAACACAACCCTCTCCATTTTCCTCCATACCCAAATCTCTTAAAAAGGGGCTGCAACTGATCTGATACAGACTGATCCAGATGTCTCCCTGCTATGCTCGTGTCGTTTGCACCCCCCTAGTAATTAGGGTGCTAGCGGCTATTGTGGTGCTACCTTCCATCCATATATGTTTCTCTCTCCTGTCAGGATGGAGACTTGCCCACGGCTCGTCTTGCTCGTCTGTAAAGCTTGCGCTGGCTGACCTGCTTTTGGAGACAAGGCTACACATTTAATGCACAGTCCTGTAGAATGTTCGTGTTCTCACAGAATCAGCCAGATGCAAAGACAGTGGAATTAAACTGAGAGAAATGACGGAATGGACTAAATGGTCTTGAATGCTCGTGTTTGTGTGTATTTTGAGAACAGATGTGATAAGTGCTCTTGTATATTTGGGTTAATGCTCGGTACTTGCGTGATATATTCGTTGAGCGTGAGGTCCAGTTGTGATAAAGGTCTTTAAAAACGCTCTTAGATCGAGTCTCTTCAGCAGAATAGATCCACAGTTTTCTGAGGGAACTCATGAGTGTCGTGTGTGTGATGTCGTGTTTTCTGTCCGGGCCCCATGGAAGGATTTGAGTTTTGTGTCGACTGGGTCCACGTCGATTGTAGGGTTATAGGTATATAGTACAAAGCATTACATTTTTTCTGCTAATAAAAAAGACACAAGATCCAGCTATTTTTTAGTATGATTTGAACTTTACCTTACATTTAATTTGTTAAACCATTTATCCAAAGCGTTACATACATGCAGTACTGTGGCCAATCCCCACAGGACCAATTTGGGGTGAAGTGTCCTCAGGGACACAAGACGGCTGATGCCAGTGGACTCAAACTTGCGATATCTCGACTGATTTAGTGCGTACCACTGAGCCACGCTGTGTCTAAGTGAAGTGTGGGTATTCCGTCACTTGGGGACTGTCTACTATTTTACTCCATAGAGAAGTACAAAGATCTGAGTACTTTCTACTGATTTACTCAAGGTCAATAGGTGTGTGTGTCGTGTGTGTTCTCGTGATACATGTGTCGTGAGTGAGAGCTCATAGTATCATAGATTCGTGTACTTCTTCCTTTTCTGAAGTACAAGATCTGAGTACTTCTACTTTCCTCAAGTACAAGATCTGAGTACTTCTCTTTTACCAAGTACAGATCTGAGCTATTCTACTTTTTTACTCAAGTCCAGATCTGAAGTACTTCTACTTTTACTCAAAGAACAAGATCTGATATCTCTGACTTGGGTGCTACTTAGTACATGATTCTTGGTTGGTGGATAGTATACTTCTATTATTTAGCTCACCTGGAAGCAAGATCGGTGTACTTCGTGTCTTGTGAAGAGAGATCGTGTATATACTTCTACTTTTACTTCATCGTACAGCTGAGCTACTTCTTACTTTTACCAACGTACAGCTGTGTGTGTGAAGTGAAGATGAGTGTGTTCTCGCTCGCCACTGTGCACGTAATGGGGTAACAAGTACGACGTGGTGTCATGCAAATGCACTTTTCTTTGTGTGTGCTTTCGGATCTTAGCTTCCTTTTATTTTGTATCTGTTCATATACATCCCCGTTGTGTCCTTTGCTGTTTGCTGGGAACTCACGCCGATGTCTCGTCAGATGACACCAAGTCGCCTCTCTTCTTTTCTGTACTCCCCTAATCTCTAACGATCGGGCGGGACCACACGTAAGCTGATCGCGTGCCTGGCGTTGCGGTGGCGATGACGTTTTTAAAGTATTGGTACAAGGTGTGGGCTGAGACCTGTCTGTATCGTGGTGGGTACTGCTTTGGACATACACGTTCGCTCACGGCATTCCTGCTCGACTCTTAGGACTCGTGTTGATTGTTGATGTTTATAAGTGATAATATCTTACAGTATTAACAGCAATTCTGAATGACACACTTAGCATTTGTGCTGCTCATTTCAGAGTTAAATCCGCCTGGTGCCTGTGTAGCTTCTTTCCTCTTTTAGACTCTGCAGAGCACAGCTTAGAAATAATGCAGTACGATGCCTCTTGTATCTCTCTAGTTCTGCACTAAGCATCTCAGTTGTGATGGGGATAGGTTTTATAAACCTCTCGCTTTAGTTCCTGCTGTTGTGCTGTTGGACGTTGCCTCACGTAGGTTAGCAATATAATGTGCCGTGTCTTGATGGTCACCTAAGTTATATGACTCTTTATAGTGGTCACATAGAGAGTCAATTATTAATAGTTTAGCTCAGAGTTGTCTGTCTGCGCCTATGATATTGGCGCAGGTCCGTTTATTAATTAATAATCATATAATTTTCCCCATTTTGCTTAATGTCGTCATGAATATGCTGATGTGTGTATAGGTCGACCTGTGTTTCTGCATAATGCTGTTTACATTTTCCTCCAGTTGCTTTAGATTACATTTGCTGATTTTTTGTACTGTTTTACTTCCAAGATTTGATACGCCCAGACTTCCCTAACTTGTGATGAAGTATATTGATGACAATCACTGTATTGGTACTTCTTTCTCAAGTGGAAGCACTGAACACTTCTTTGATCTCTGCGCTACACAGTGACAGAATCAGGATCGATGTGCAAAGCCAGTTTGAATATAACCCAGAGCTGATGGTCATACATCGTTCACTCTGTATTCTGCTTTTGGGCATGAAGACCAGTCAGCTGGAACACAGCTTCGTTCTCCCTTGAAAATGTTACACTCTGTGAGAAGAAGTCATATTGTCCCTGATGCATTTTAAAAGTCTCCACTGACACTGAGAGGCATGACTGAGCCAGAAAAGGAGAGTCTACGTGCAAAAACTGTTTTGCAGGGGAGTTCGTACAGCTAACAACGACTAATTCAATTTCAACATCGAGGAAGTTCAGTAAACTGTGATTACATTGTCTTGTATATTGATCCATACACCGAGGGTCGGCAACCCCTGGCACGCGTGCCAGCATGGCACGCGTGCCAGCCATTGGCCGCGCACCGTAGACAGTGCCACTAGAATAAGTGGAATAAGTGCGGAGAATATTGAAGTGTAGTTTGGTCGGGATCCTGAAACGAGACGCCGCCAGAGCGCGTCTCCCGGGTACCTGCAGAAGAAGCCATGCACGGTAGACGCAGCCCGGCTCTCTTTATCTCAGGTGGACTTTCCTGCCTGGGCCCTTATGTTCTTGTGCGTGCTGTCGTTTCACCGACGGTCAAGGTTTTGGCTGTGAATGACAATGCTTTCGGTTGACATTTGTCGCATGCGAAGTACCCTTATCGAT